>NW_026062387.1:0-300000 GCF_023897955.1 Schistocerca gregaria
ACACACGCGAGACAGATGAACATGTCTTTCACACATGTCTACAAAATCACCTTCACCTTCAAATACAGCTTCCTTGCGACTGTCAGAGACGTAGGCAAAGTTTTAAAGTTGCTATTTCCATTAAATCTCGTTAATCAGAAAAACGGTAATTTACACTTGCAGCGGAACAAAATTCCGTTCCGCCCAGCGTCTGGCTCGAACCCACGACCCTGGGATTAAGAGTCTGACGCTCTACCGACTGAGCTAGCCGGCTACCTCGGTGAATACCTGCCGGGTAGCACGTCACACAGTACTCGTTTGGGTTGGGTGGTCCCATACAGAATCTCTCCATGATGCCTAATGTTTTCCTAACGTCACACTCGTCACGTACTTCACTTTTATGTCATAATCATTTCTGAGAGGTAAAGAATTGCATGACAACATGCAGAGCTAGTGGCGTCAAAATTAACGCACATACTTTATGTGACTCAAAAGCCGAACGAGTTTACTTTCCCGACGTTGTTTTAGATGTGCAAGTGATAGTCAAAACTCGCTGTGTCGGCACTCTGCCGACTTTTTCGCTAGTTAACACCGGTCTTGTTGTGTGTGTTTCAAGCTCAAGAGCATCTCCAAGCAAAAAAATGGTCAACAGCAACATTCAGACGGTTTCGTACTGCTCAATTGCTACATTAAAACGTTATGTTTCTTTTTCAGAACTGGAAAAACAGAAGCGTGACAGCATTCGAACCTGTAATCTTCAGATACGAAGTCCTACGCCTTATCCATTAGGCTACACGGTCACGGACGACCAACATTTACATGTATACGACTCATCTCGAACGCTCACACCCCTGAGGATTTGCGTTTTCGTTCTACACAGCCGCTGCCCCTTGCTCTTTCCCACCCATTCGTTTACATTCAACCTCTGACGTGACCGACCAAATATAGACTGAGAAACAAGACCACACACTTTGTGCATTCGGAATCGAAGGCAGGGCGTCCCTCGCCGCATTTGCTACGATTGCCATTTGCTACTTCAGCAGAAGCGGCGGCGGGCGGCGACGACGACGACGACGACGACGACGAATATCGCGAGAGGCTCTGAGATTATGTGAGAAATACATCTATAAAATGTAATTCAGACTGCCTCGTCCCCACCTTATGCTGTACCGCTTTGGCAAATGCTTTATCTGCGCCATTCGCCTTAATCGCATCTGAGAGTGATTATTAAAAAAACGCCTGTCGCTAATTGTTCGTCATCACAGGTACTGTTTGCTATACGGCCACGACGCGCAACTGATTTCCAAAATTCATCTTTCTCCTGTGAGGATGGAACTTACGTCCCCTGGTTTATTAGACCAGTGCTCTACCACTGAGCTAAAGACGCGCGGCCTAGCTGTACTCTTCGGTACTTCGTCCTTACGGTCGTCTGCATCATCAGACTTTAGCTGACAACACTTCATATTACCGGCTAATATTTGCAGCTATGGCGACAAATTACTGCTTGGCTACACATCTGACACGTAACCGATGTGCTCTCCAAACAACTACACTTGCATTTTCAGAACATGTCTTTCACACATGTCTACAAAATCACCTTCACCTTCAAATACAGCTTCCTTGCGACTGACAGAGACGTAGGCAAAGTTTAAAGTTGCCTATTTCCATTAAATACTCGTTAATCAGAAAAACGGTAATTTACACCTGCAGCGGAACAAAACTCCGTTCCGCCCCAGGCGTCTGGCTCGAACCCACGACCCTGGGATTAAGAGTCTGACGCTCTACCGACTGAGCTAGCCGGCTACCTCGGTGAATACCTGCCGGGTAGCACGTCACACAGTACTCGTTTGGGTTGGGTTGGCCCCATACAGAATCTCTCCATGATGCCTAATGTTTTCCTAACGTCACACTCGTCACGTACTTCACTTTTATGTCATAATCCTTTCTGAGAGGTAAAGAAATTGCATGACAACATGCAGAGCTAGTGGCGTCAAAATTAACGCACATACTTTATGTGACTCAAAAGCCGAACGAGTTACTTTCCGACGTTGTTTTAGATGTGCAAGTGATAGTCAAAACTCGCTGTGTCGGCACTCTGCCGACCATTTCGCTAGTTAACACCGGTCTTGTTGTGTGTGTTTCAAGCTCAAGAGCATCTCCAAGCAAAAAATGGTCAACAGCAACATTCAGACGGTTTCGTACTGCTCAATTGCTACATTAAAACGTTATGTTTCTTTTTCAGAACTGGAAAAACAGAAGCGTGACAGCATTCGAACCTGTAATCTTCAGATCCGAAGTCCTACGCCTTATCCATTAGGCTACACGGTCACGGACGACCAACATTTACATGTATACGACTCATCTCGAAACGCTCACACCCCTGAGGATTTGCGTTTTCGTTCTACACAGCCGCTGCCCCTTGCTCTTTCCCACCCATTCGTTACATTCAACCTCTGACGTGACCGACCAAATATAGACTGAGAAACAAGACCACACACTTTGTGCATTCGGAATCGAAGGCAGGGCGTCCCTCGCCGCATTTGCTACGATTGCCATTTGCTACTTCTGCAGAAGCGGCGGCGGCGACGACGACGACGACGACGACGAATATCGCGAGAGGCTCTGAGATATGTGAGAAATACATCTATAAAATGTAATTCAGACTGCCTCGTCCCACCTTATGCTGTATCGCTTTGGCAAATGCTTTATCTGCGCCATTCGCCTTAATCGCATCTGAGAGTGATTCTTAAAAAAACGCCTGTCGCTAATTGTTCGTCATCACAGGTACTGTTTGCTATACGGCCACGACGCGCAACTGATTTCCAAAATTCATCTTTCTCCTGTGAGGATGGAACTTACGACCCCTGGTTTATTAGACCAGTGCTCTACCACTGAGCTAAAGAGGCGCGGCCTAGCGGTACTCTTGGGTACTTCGTCCTTACGGTCGTCTGCATCATCAGACTTTAGCTGACAACACTTCATATTACCGGCTAATATTTGCAGCTATGGCGACAAATTACTGCTTGGCTACACATCTGACACGTAACCGATGTGCTCTCCAAACAACAACACTTGCATTTCAGAACATGTCTTTCACACATGTCTACAAAATCACCTTCACCTTCAAATACAGCTTCCTTGCGACTGACAGAGACGTAGGCAAAGTTTAAAGTTGCTATTTCCATTAAATCTCGTTAATCAGAAAAACGGTAATTTACACTTGCAGCGGAACAAAATTCCGTTCCGCCCAGCGTCTGGCTCGAACCCACGACCCTGGGATTAAGAGTCTGACGCTCTACCGACTGAGCTAGCCGGCTACCTCGGTGAATACCTGCCGGGTAGCACGTCACACAGTACTCGTTTGGGTTGGGGGGTCCCATACAGAATCTCTCCATGATGCCTAATGTTTTCCTAACGTCACACTCGTCACGTACTTCACTTTTATGTCATAATCATTTCTGAGAGGTAAAGAAATTGCATGACAACATGCAGAGCTAGTGGCGTCAAAATTAACGCACATACTTTATGTGACTCAAAAGCCGAACGAGTTACTTTCCGACGTTGTTTTAGATGTGCAAGTGATAGTCAAAACTCGCTGTGTCGGCACTCTGCCGACCATTTCGCTAGTTAACACCGGTCTTGTTGTGTGTGTTTCAAGCTCAAGAGCATCTCCAAGCAAAAAATGGTCAACAGCAACATTCAGACGGTTTCGTACTGCTCAATTGCTACATTAAAACGTTATGTTTCTTTTTCAGAACTGGAAAAACACAAGCGTGACAGCATTCGAACCTGTAATCTTCAGATCCGAAGTCCTACGCCTTATCCATTAGGCTACACGGTCACTGACGACCAACATTTACATGTATACGACTCATATCTAAACGCTCACACCCCTTAGGATTTGTGTTTTCGTTCTACACAGCCGCTGCCCCTTGCTCTTTCCCACCCATTCGTTACATTCAACCTCTGACGAGACCGACCAAATATAGACTGAGAAACAAGACCACACACTTTGTGCATTCGGAATCGAAGGCAGGGCGACCCTCGCCGCATTTGCTACGATTGCCATTTGCTACTTCTGCAGAAGCGGCGGCGGCGACGACGACGACGACGACGACGACGACGACGACGACGACGAATATCGCGAGAGGCTCTGAGATATGTGAGAAATACATCTATAAAATGTAATTCAGACTGCCTCGTCCCACCTTATGCTGTATCGCTTTGGCAAATGCTTTATCTGCGCCATTCGCCTTAATCGCATCTGAGAGTGATTCTTAAAAAAAACGCCTGTCGCTAATTGTTCGTCATCACAGGTACTGTTTGCTATACGGCCACGACGCGCAACTGATTTCCAAAATTCATCTTTCTCCTGTGAGGATGGAACTTACGACCCCTGGTTTATTAGACCAGTGCTCTACCACTGAGCTAAAAAGGAGCGGCCTAGCGGTACTCTTGGGTACTTCGTCCTTACGGTCGTCTGCATCATCAGACTTTAGCTGACAACACTTCATATTACCGGCTAATATTTGCAGCTATGGCGACAAATTACTGCTTGGCTACACATCTGACACGTAACCGATGTGCTCTCCAAACAACAACACTTGCATTTCAGAACATGTCTTTCACACATGTCTACAAAATCACCTTCACCTTCAAATACAGCTTCCTTGCGACTGACAGAGACGTAGGCAAAGTTTAAAGTTGCTATTTCCATTAAATCTCGTTAATCAGAAAAACGGTAATTTACACTTGCAGCGGAACAAAATTCCGTTCCGCCCAGCGTCTGGCTCGAACCCACGACCCTGGGATTAAGAGTCTGACGCTCTACCGACTGAGCTAGCCGGCTACCTCGGTGAATACCTGCCGGGTAGCACGTCACACAGTACTCGTTTGGGTTGGGTGGTCCCATACAGAATCTCTCCATGATGCCTAATGTTTTCCTAACGTCACACTCGTCACGTACTTCACTTTTATGTCATAATCATTTCTGAGAGGTAAAGAAATTGCATGACAACATGCAGAGCTAGTGGCGTCAAAATTAACGCACATACTTTATGTGACTCAAAAGCCGAACGAGTTACTTTCCGACGTTGTTTTAGATGTGCAAGTGATAGTCAAAACTCGCTGTGTCGGCACTCTGCCGACTTTTTCGCTAGTTAACACCGGTCTTGTTGTGTGTGTTTCAAGCTCAAGAGCATCTCCAAGCAAAAAATGGTCAACAGCAACATTCAGACGGTTTCGTACTGCTCAATTGCTACATTAAAACGTTATGTTTCTTTTTCAGAACTGGAAAAACAGAAGCGTGACAGCATTCGAACCTGTAATCTTCAGATACGAAGTCCTACGCCTTATCCATTAGGCTACACGGTCACGGACGACCAACATTTACATGTATACGACTCATCTCGAAACGCTCACACCCCTGAGGATTTGCGTTTTCGTTCTACACAGCCGCTGCCCCTTGCTCTTTCCCACCCATTCGTTACATTCAACCTCTGACGTGACCGACCAAATATAGACTGAGAAACAAGACCACACACTTTGTGCATTCGGAATCGAAGGCAGGGCGTCCCTCGCCGCATTTGCTACGATTGCCATTTGCTACTTCTGCAGAAGCGGCGGCGGCGGCGACGACGACGACGACGACGACGAATATCGCGAGAGGCTCTGAGATATGTGAGAAATAGATCTATAAAATGTAATTCAGACTGCCTCGTCCCACCTTATGCTGTACCGCTTTGGCAAATGCTTTATCTGCGCCATTCGCCTTAATCGCATCTGAGAGTGATTATTAAAAAAACGCCTGTCGCTAATTGTTCGTCATCACAGGTACTGTTTGCTATACGGCCACGACGCGCAACTGATTTCCAAAATTCATCTTTCTCCTGTGAGGATGGAATTTACGACCCCTGGTTTATTAGACCAGTGCTCTACCACTGAGCTAAAGACGCGCGGCCTAGCGGTACTCTTGGGTACTTCGTCCTTACGGTCGTCTGCATCATCAGACTTTAGCTGACAACACTTCATATTACCGGCTAATATTTGCAGCTATGGCGACAAATTACTGCTTGGCTACACATCTGACACGTAAACGATGTGCTCTCCAAACAACAACACTTGCATTTCAGAACATGTCTTTCACACATGTCTACAAAATCACCTTCACCTTCAAATACAGCTTCCTTGCGACTGACAGAGACGTAGGCAAAGTTTAAAGTTGCTATTTCCATTAAATCTCGTTAATCAGAAAAACGGTAATTTACACTTGCAGCGGAACAAAATTCCGTTCCGCCCAGCGTCTGGCTCGAACCCACGACCCTGGGATTAAGAGTCTGACGCTCTACCGACTGAGCTAGCCGGCTACCTCGGTGAATACCTGCCGGGTAGCACGTCACACAGTACTCGTTTGGGTTGGGTGGTCCCATACAGAATCTCTCCATGATGCCTAATGTTTTCCTAACGTCACACTCGTCACGTACTTCACTTTTATGTCATAATCATTTCTGAGAGGTAAAGAAATTGCATGACAACATGCAGAGCTAGTGGCGTCAAAATTAACGCACATACTTTATGTGACTCAAAAGCCGAACGAGTTACTTTCCGACGTTGTTTTAGATGTGCAAGTGATAGTCAAAACTCGCTGTGTCGGCACTCTGCCGACTTTTTCGCTAGTTAACACCGGTCTTGTTGTGTGTGTTTCAAGCTCAGGAGCATCTCCAAGCAAAAAATGGTCAACAGCAACATTCAGACGGTTTCGTACTGCTCAATTGCTACATTAAAACGTTATGTTTCTTTTTCAGAACTGGAAAAACAGAAGCGTGACGGCATTCGAACCTGTAATCTTCAGATCCGAAGTCCTACGCCTTATCCATTAGGCTAAACGGTCACTGACGACCAACATTTACATGTATACGACTCATCTCGAAACGCTCACACCCCTGAGGATTTGCGTTTTCGTTCTACACAGCCGCTGCCCCTTGCTCTTTCCCACCCATTCGTTACATTCAACCTCTGACGTGACCGACCAAATATAGACTGAGAAACAAGACCACACACTTTGTGCATTCGGAATCGAAGGCAGGGCGTCCCTCGCCGCATTTGCTACGATTGCCATTTGCTACTTCTGCAGAAGCGGCGGCGGCGGCGGCGGCGACGACGACGACGACGACGACGAATATCGCGAGAGGCTCTGAGATATGTGAGAAATACATCTATAAAATGTAATTCAGACTGCCTCGTCCCACCTTATGCTGTACCGCTTTGGCAAATGCTTTATCTGCGCCATTCGCCTTAATCGCATCTGAGAGTGATTGTTAAAAAAACGCCTGTCGCTAATTGTTCGTCATCACAGGTACTGTTTGCTATACGGCCACGACGCGCAACTGATTTCCAAAATTCATCTTTCTCCTGTGAGGATGGAACTTACGTCCCCTGGTTTATTAGACCAGTGCTCTACCACTGAGCTAAAGACGCGCGGCCTAGCGGTACTCTTCGGTACTTCGTCCTTACGGTCGTCTGCATCATCAGACTTTAGCTGACAACACTTCATATTACCGGCTAATATTTGCAGCTATGGCGACAAATTACTGCTTGGCTACACATCTGACACGTAACCGATGTGCTCTCCAAACAACAACACTTGCATTTCAGAACATGTCTTTCACACATGTCTACAAAATCACCTTCACCTTCAAATACAGCTTCCTTGCGACTGACAGAGACGTAGGCAAAGTTAAAGTTGCTATTTCCATTAAATCTCATTAATCAGAAAAACGGTAATTTACACCTGCAGCGGAACAAAACTCCGTT
This sequence comes from Schistocerca gregaria, assembly GCF_023897955.1. Lineage (NCBI taxonomy): Eukaryota > Metazoa > Arthropoda > Insecta > Orthoptera > Acrididae > Schistocerca > Schistocerca gregaria. The sequence goes on from NW_026062387.1 coordinate 7,792, forward strand.
CCGCCCAGCGTCTGGCTCGAACCCACGACCCTGGGATTAAGAGTCTGACGCTCTACCGACTGAGCTAGCCGGCTACCTCGGTGAATACCTGCCGGGTAGCACGTCACACAGTACTCGTTTGGGTTGGGTGGCCCCATACAGAATCTCTCCATGATGCCTAATGTTTTCCTAACGTCACACTCGTCACGTACTTCACTTTTATGTCATAATCCTTTCTGAGAGGTAAAGAAATTGCATGACAACATGCAGAGCTAGTGGCGTCAAAATTAACGCACATACTTTATGTGACTCAAAAGCCGAACGAGTTACTTTCCGACGTTGTTTTAGATGTGCAAGTGATAGTCAAAACTCGCTGTGTCGGCACTCTGCCGACCATTTCGCTAGTTAACACCGGTCTTGTTGTGTGTGTTTCAAGCTCAAGAGCATCTCCAAGCAAAAAATGGTCAACAGCAACATTCAGACGGTTTCGTACTGCTCAATTGCTACATTAAAACGTTATGTTTCTTTTTCAGAACTGGAAAAACACAAGCGTGACAGCATTCGAACCTGTAATCTTCAGATCCGAAGTCCTAGGCCTTATCCATTAGGCTACACGGTCACGGACGACCAACATTTACATGTATACGACTCATCTCGAAACGCTCACACCCCTGAGGATTTGCGTTTTCGTTCTACACAGCCGCTGCCCCTTGCTCTTTCCCACCCATTCGTTACATTCAACCTCTGACGTGACCGACCAAATATAGACTGAGAAACAAGACCACACACTTTGTGCATTCGGAATCGAAGGCAGGGCGTCCCTCGCCGCATTTGCTACGATTGCCATTTGCTACTTCTGCAGAAGCGGCGGCGGCGACGACGACGACGACGACGACGAATATCGCGAGAGGCTCTGAGATATGTGAGAAATAGATCTATAAAATGTAATTCAGACTGCCTCGTCCCACCTTATGCTGTATCGCTTTGGCAAATGCTTTATCTGCGCCATTCGCCTTAATCGCATCTGAGAGTGATTGTTAAAAAAACGCCTGTCGCTAATTGTTCGTCATCACAGGTACTGTTTGCTATACGGCCACGACGCGCAACTGATTTCCAAAATTCATCTTTTTCCTGTGAGGATAGAACTTACGACCCCTGGTTTATTAGACCATTGCTCTACCACTGAGCTAAAGAGGCGCGGCCTAGCGGTACTCTTGGGTACTTCGTCCTTACGGTCGTCTGCATCATCAGACTTTAGCTGACAACACTTCATATTACCGGCTAATATTTGCAGCTATGGCGACAAATTACTGCTTGGCTACACATCTGACACGTAACCGATGTGCTCTGCAAACAACAACACTTGCATTTCAGAACATGTCTTTCACACATGTCTACAAAATCACCTTCACCTTCAAATACAGCTTCCTTGCGACTGACAGAGACGTAGGCAAAGTTTAAAGTTGCTATTTCCATTAAATCTCGTTAATCAGAAAAACGGTAATTTACACCTGCAGCGGAACAAAACTCCGTTCCGCCCAGCGTCTGGCTCGAACCCACGACCCTGGGATTAAGAGTCTGACGCTCTACCGACTGAGCTAGCCGGCTACCTCGGTGAATACCTGCCGGGTAGCACGTCACACAGTACTCGTTTGGGTTGGGTGGCCCCATACAGAATCTCTCCATGATGCCTAATGTTTTCCTAACGTCACACTCGTCACGTACTTCACTTTTATGTCATAATCCTTTCTGAGAGGTAAAGAAATTGCATGACAACATGCAGAGCTAGTGGCGTCAAAATTAACGCACATACTTTATGTGACTCAAAAGCCGAACGAGTTACTTTCCGACGTTGTTTTAGATGTGCAAGTGATAGTCAAAACTCGCTGTGTCGGCACTCTGCCGACCATTTCGCTAGTTAACACCGGTCTTGTTGTGTGTGTTTCAAGCTCAAGAGCATCTCCAAGCAAAAAATGGTCAACAGCAACATTCAGACGGTTTCGTACTGCTCAATTGCTACATTAAAACGTTATGTTTCTTTTTCAGAACTGGAAAAACAGAAGCGTGACAGCATTCGAACCTGTAATCTTCAGATCCGAAGTCCTACGCCTTATCCATTAGGCTACACGGTCACGGACGACCAACATTTACATGTATACGACTCATCTCGAAACGCTCACACCCCTGAGGATTTGCGTTTTCGTTCTACACAGCCGCTGCCCCTTGCTCTTTCCCACCCATTCGTTACATTCAACCTCTGACGTGACCGACCAAATATAGACTGAGAAACAAGACCACACACTTTGTGCATTCGGAATCGAAGGCAGGGCGTCCCTCGCCGCATTTGCTACGATTGCCATTTGCTACTTCTGCAGAAGCGGCGGCGGCGGCGACGACGACGACGACGACGACGACGAATATCGCGAGAGGCTCTGAGATATGTGAGAAATAGATCTATAAAATGTAATTCAGACTGCCTCGTCCCACCTTATGCTGTACCGCTTTGGCAAATGCTTTATCTGCGCCATTCGCCTTAATCGCATCTGAGAGTGATTATTAAAAAAAACGCCTGTCGCTAATTGTTCGTCATCACAGGTACTGTTTGCTATACGGCCACAACGCGCAACTGATTTCCAAAATTCATCTTTCTCCTGTGAGGATGGAACTTACGACCCCTGGTTTATTAGACCAGTGCTCTACCACTGAGCTAAAGACGCGCGGCCTAGCGGTACTCTTGGGTACTTCGTCCTTACGGTCGTCTGCATCATCAGACTTTAGCTGACAACACTTCATATTACCGGCTAATATTTGCAGCTATGGCGACAAATTACTGCTTGGCTACACATCTGACACGTAACCGATGTGCTCTCCAAACAACAACACTTGCATTTCAGAACATGTCTTTCACACATGTCTACAAAATCACCTTCACCTTCAAATACAGTTTCCTTGCGACTGACAGAGACGTAGGCAAAGTTTAAAGTTGCTATTTCCATTAAATCTCGTTAATCAGAAAAACGGTAATTTACACCTGCAGCGGAACAAAACTCCGTTCCGCCCAGCGTCTGGCTCGAACCCACGACCCTGGGATTAAGAGTCTGACGCTCTACCGACTGAGCTAGCCGGCTACCTCGGTGAATACCTGCCGGGTAGCACGTCACACAGTACTCGTTTGGGTTGGGTGGCCCCATACAGAATCTCTCCATGATGCCTAATGTTTTCCTAACGTCACACTCGTCACGTACTTCACTTTTATGTCATAATCCTTTCTGAGAGGTAAAGAAATTGCATGACAACATGCAGAGCTAGTGGCGTCAAAATTAACGCACATACTTTATGTGACTCAAAAGCCGAACGAGTTACTTTCCGACGTTGTTTTAGATGTGCAAGTGATAGTCAAAACTCGCTGTGTCGGCACTCTGCCGACCATTTCGCTAGTTAACACCGGTCTTGTTGTGTGTGTTTCAAGCTCAAGAGCATCTCCAAGCAAAAAATGGTCAACAGCAACATTCAGACGGTTTCGTACTGCTCAATTGCTACATTAAAACGTTATGTTTCTTTTTCAGAACTGGAAAAACACAAGCGTGACAGCATTCGAACCTGTAATCTTCAGATCCGAAGTCCTACGCCTTATCCATTAGGCTACACGGTCACTGACGACCAACATTTACATGTATACGACTCATATCTAAACGCTCACACCTCTTAGGATTTGTGTTTTCGTTCTACACAGCCGCTGCCCCTTGCTCTTTCCCACCCATTCGTTACATTCAACCTCTGACGAGACCGACCAAATATAGACTGAGAAACAAGACCACACACTTTGTGCATTCGGAATCGAAGGCAGGGCGACCCTCGCCGCATTTGCTACGATTGCCATTTGCTACTTCTGCAGAAGCGGCGGCGGCGGCGACGACGACGACGACGACGACGACGAATATCGCGAGAGGCTCTGAGATATGTGAGAAATACATATATAAAATGTAATTCAGACTGCCTCGTCCCACCTTATGCTGTATCGCTTTGGCAAATGCTTTATCTGCGCCATTCGCCTTAATCGCATCTGTGAGTGATTCTTAAAAAAACGCCTGTCGCTAATTGTTCGTCATCACAGGTACTGTTTGCTATACGGCCACGACGCGCAACTGATTTCCAAAATTCATCTTTCTCCTGTGAGGATGGAACTTACGACCCCTGGTTTATTAGACCAGTGCTCTACCACTGAGCTAAAGAGGCGCGGCCTAGCGGTACTCTTGGGTACTTCGTCCTTACGGTCGTCTGCATCATCAGACTTTAGCTGACAACACTTCATATTACCGGCTAATATTTGCAGCTATGGCGACAAATTACTGCTTGGCTACACATCTGACACGTAACCGATGTGCTCTCCAAACAACAACACTTGCATTTCAGAACATGTCTTTCACACATGTCTACAAAATCACCTTCACCTTCAAATACAGCTTCCTTGCGACTGACAGAGACGTAGGCAAAGTTTAAAGTTGCTATTTCCATTAAATCTCGTTAATCAGAAAAACGGTAATTTACACCTGCAGCGGAACAAAACTCCGTTCCGCCCAGCGTCTGGCTCGAACCCACGACCCTGGGATTAAGAGTCTGACGTTCTACCGACTGAGCTAGCCGGCTACATGCCGGGTAGCACGTCACACAGTACTCGTTTGGGTTGGGTGGCCCCATACAGAATCTCTCCATGATGCCTAATGTTTTCCTAACGTCACACTCGTCACGTACTTCACTTTTATGTCATAATCCTTTCTGAGAGGTAAAGAAATTGCATGACAACATGCAGAGCTAGTGGCGTCAAAATTAACGCACATACTTTATGTGACTCAAAAGCCGAACGAGTTACTTTCCGACGTTGTTTTAGATGTGCAAGTGATAGTCAAAACTCGCTGTGTCGGCACTCTGCCGACCATTTCGCTAGTTAACACCGGTCTTGTTGTGTGTGTTTCAAGCTCAAGAGCATCTCCAAGCAAAAAATGGTCAACAGCAACATTCAGACGGTTTCGTACTGCTCAATTGCTACATTAAAACGTTATGTTTCTTTTTCAGAACTGGAAAAACACAAGCGTGACAGCATTCGAACCTGTAATCTTCAGATCCGAAGTCCGACGCCTTATCCATTTAGCCACACGGTCACTGACGACCAACATTTACATGTATACGACTCATATCTAAACGCTCACACCCCTTAGGATTTGTGTTTTCGTTCTACACAGCCGCTGCCCCTTGCTCTTTCCCACCCATTCGTTACATTCAACCTCTGACGAGACCGACCAAATATAGACTGAGAAACAAGACCACACACTTTGTGCATTCGGAATCGAAGGCAGGGCGACCCTCGCCGCATTTGCTACGATTGCCATTTGCTACTTCTGCAGAAGCGGCGGCGGCGGCGACGACGACGACGACGACGACGACGAATATCGCGAGAGGCTCTGAGATATGTGAGAAATACATATATAAAATGTAATTCAGACTGCCTCGTCCCACCTTATGCTGTATCGCTTTGGCAAATGCTTTATCTGCGCCATTCGCCTTAATCGCATCTGTGAGTGATTCTTAAAAAAACGCCTGTCGCTAATTGTTCGTCATCACAGGTACTGTTTGCTATACGGCCACGACGCGCAACTGATTTCCAAAATTCATCTTTCTCCTGTGAGGATGGAACTTACGACCCCTGGTTTATTAGAGCAGTGCTCTACCACTGAGCTAAAGAGGCGCGGCCTAGCGGTACTCTTGGGTACTTCGTCCTTACGGTCGTCTGCATCATCAGACTTTAGCTGACAACACTTCATATTACCGGCTAATATTTGCAGCTATGGCGACAAATTACTGCTTGGCTACACATCTGACACGTAACCGATGTGCTCTCCAAACAACAACACTTGCATTTCAGAACATGTCTTTCACACATGTCTACAAAATCACCTTCACCTTCAAATACAGCTTCCTTGCGACTGACAGAGACGTAGGCAAAGTTTAAAGTTGCTATTTCCATTAAATCTCGTTAATCAGAAAAACGGTAATTTACACCTGCAGCGGAACAAAACTCCGTTCCGCCCAGCGTCTGGCTCGAACCCACGACCCTGGGATTAAGAGTCTGACGCTCTACCGACTGAGCTAGCCGGCTACATGCCGGGTAGCACGTCACACAGTACTCGTTTGGGTTGGGTGGCCCCATACAGAATCTCTCCATGATGCCTAATGTTTTCCTAACGTCACACTCGTCACGTACTTCACTTTTATGTCATAATCCTTTCTGAGAGGTAAAGAAATTGCATGACAACATGCAGAGCTAGTGGCGTCAAAATTAACGCACATACTTTATGTGACTCAAAAGCCGAACGAGTTACTTTCCGACGTTGTTTTAGATGTGCAAGTGATAGTCAAAACTCGCTGTGTCGGCACTCTGCCGACCATTTCGCTAGTTAACACCGGTCTTGTTGTGTGTGTTTCAAGCTCAAGAGCATCTCCAAGCAAAAAATGGTCAACAGCAACATTCAGACGGTTTCGTACTGCTCAATTGCTACATTAAAACGTTATGTTTCTTTTTCAGAACTGGAAAAACACAAGCGTGACAGCATTCGAACCTGTAATCTTCAGATCCGAAGTCCGACGCCTTATCCATTTAGCCACACGGTCACTGACGACCAACATTTACATGTATACGACTCATATCTAAACGCTCACACCCCTTAGGATTTGTGTTTTCGTTCTACACAGCCGCTGCCCCTTGCTCTTTCCCACCCATTCGTTACATTCAACCTCTGACGAGACCGACCAAATATAGACTGAGAAACAAGACCACACACTTTGTGCATTCGGAATCGAAGGCAGGGCGACCCTCGCCGCATTTGCTACGATTGCCATTTGCTACTTCTGCAGAAGCGGCGGCGGCGGCGACGACGACGACGACGACGACGACGAATATCGCGAGAGGCTCTGAGATATGTGAGAAATACATATATAAAATGTAATTCAGACTGCCTCGTCCCACCTTATGCTGTATCGCTTTGGCAAATGCTTTATCTGCGCCATTCGCCTTAATCGCATCTGTGAGTGATTCTTAAAAAAACGCCTGTCGCTAATTGTTCGTCATCACAGGTACTGTTTGCTATACGGCCACGACGCGCAACTGATTTCCAAAATTCATCTTTCTCCTGTGAGGATGGAACTTACGACCCCTGGTTTATTAGAGCAGTGCTCTACCACTGAGCTAAAGAGGCGCGGCCTAGCGGTACTCTTGGGTACTTCGTCCTTACGGTCGTCTGCATCATCAGACTTTAGCTGACAACACTTCATATTACCGGCTAATATTTGCAGCTATGGCGACAAATTACTGCTTGGCTACACATCTGACACGTAACCGATGTGCTCTCCAAACAACAACACTTGCATTTCAGAACATGTCTTTCACACATGTCTACAAAATCACCTTCACCTTCAAATACAGCTTCCTTGCGACTGACAGAGACGTAGGCAAAGTTTAAAGTTGCTATTTCCATTAAATCTCGTTAATCAGAAAAACGGTAATTTACACCTGCAGCGGAACAAAACTCCGTTCCGCCCAGCGTCTGGCTCGAACCCACGACCCTGGGATTAAGAGTCTGACGCTCTACCGACTGAGCTAGCCGGCTACCTGCCGGGTAGCACGTCACACAGTACTCGTTTGGGTTGGGTGGCCCCATACAGAATCTCTCCATGATGCCTAATGTTTTCCTAACGTCACACTCGTCACGTACTTCACTTTTATGTCATAATCCTTTCTGAGAGGTAAAGAAATTGCATGACAACATGCAGAGCTAGTGGCGTCAAAATTAACGCACATACTTTATGTGACTCAAAAGCCGAACGAGTTACTTTCCGACGTTGTTTTAGATGTGCAAGTGATAGTCAAAACTCGCTGTGTCGGCACTCTGCCGACCATTTCGCTAGTTAACACCGGTCTTGTTGTGTGTGTTTCAAGCTCAAGAGCATCTCCAAGCAAAAAATGGTTAACAGCAACATTCAGACGGTTTCGTACTGCTCAATTGCTACATTAAAACGTTATGTTTCTTTTTCAGAACTGGAAAAACACAAGCGTGACAGCATTCGAACCTGTAATCTTCAGATCCGAAGTCCGACGCCTTATCCATTTAGCCACACGGTCACTGACGACCAACATTTACATGTATACGACTCATATCTAAACGCTCACACCCCTTAGGATTTGTGTTTTCGTTCTACACAGCCGCTGCCCCTTGCTCTTTCCCACCCATTCGTTACATTCAACCTCTGACGAGACCGACCAAATATAGACTGAGAAACAAGACCACACACTTTGTGCATTCGGAATCGAAGGCAGGGCGACCCTCGCCGCATTTGATACGATTGCCATTTGCTACTTCGCCAGAAGCGGCGGCGGCGGCGACGACGACGACGACGACGACGACGACGACGACGAATATCGCGAGAGGCTCTGAGATATGTGAGAAATACATCTATAAAATGTAATTCAGACTGCCTCGTCCCACCTTATGCTGTACCGCTTTGGCAAATGCTTTATCTGCGCCATTCGCCTTAATCGCATCTGAGAGTGATTCTTAAAAAAACGCCTGTCGCTAATTGTTCGTCATCACAGGTACTGTTTGCTATACGGCCACGACGCGCAACTGATTTCCAAAATTCATCTTTCTCCTGTGAGGATGGAACTTACGACCCCTGGTTTATTAGACCAGTGCTCTACCACTGAGCTAAAGAGGCGCGGCCTAGCGGTACTCTTGGGTACTTCGTCCTTACGGTCGTCTGCATCATCAGACTTTAGCTGACAACACTTCATATTACCGGCTAATATTTGCAGCTATGGCGACAAATTACTGCTTGGCTACACATCTGACACGTAACCGATGTGCTCTCCAAACAACAACACTTGCATTTCAGAACATGTCTTTCACACATGTCTACAAAATCACCTTCACCTTCAAATACAGCTTCCTTGCGACTGACAGAGACGTAGGCAAAGTTTAAAGTTGCTATTTCCATTAAATCTCGTTAATCAGAAAAACGGTAATTTACACTTGCAGCGGAACAAAATTCCGTTCCGCCCAGCGTCTGGCTCGAACCCACGACCCTGGGATTAAGAGTCTGACGCTCTACCGACTGAGCTAGCCGGCTACCTCGGTGAATACCTCCCGGGTAGCACGTCACACAGTACTCGTTTGGGTTGGGTGGACCCATACAGAATCTCTCCATGATGCCTAATGTTTTCCTAACGTCACACTCGTCACGTACTTCACTTTTATGTCATAATCATTTCTGAGAGGTAAAGAAATTGCATGACAACATGCAGAGCTAGTGGCGTCAAAATTAACGCACATACTTTATGTGACTCAAAAGCCGAACGAGTTACTTTCCGACGTTGTTTTAGATGTGCAAGTGATAGTCAAAACTCGCTGTGTCGGCACTCTGCCGACCATTTCGCTAGTTAACACCGGTCTTGTTGTGTGTGTTTCAAGCTCAAGAGCATCTCCAAGCAAAAAATGGTCAACAGCAACATTCAGACGGTTTCGTACTGCTCAATTGCTACATTAAAACGTTATGTTTCTTTTTCAGAACTGGAAAAACACAAGCGTGACAGCATTCGAACCTGTAATCTTCAGATCCGAAGTCCGACGCCTTATCCATTAGGCTACACGGTCACTGACGACCAACATTTACATGTATACGACTCATCTCGAAACGCTCACACCCCTGAGGATTTGCGTTTTCGTTCTACACAGCCGCTGCCCCTTGCTCTTTCCCACCCATTCGTTACATTCAACCTCTGACGTGACCGACCAAATATAGACTGAGAAACAAGACCACACACTTTGTGCATTCGGAATCGAAGGCAGGGCGTCCCTCGCCGCATTTGCTACGATTGCCATTTGCTACTTCTGCAGAAGCGGCGGCGGTGGCGACGGCGACGACGACGACGACGACGAATATCGCGAGAGGCTCTGAGATATGTGAGAAATACATCTATAAAATGTAATTCAGACTGCCTCGTCCCACCTTATGCTGTACCGCTTTGGCAAATGCTTTATCTGCGCCATTCGGCTTAATCGCATCTGAGAGTGATTCTTAAAAAAACGCCTGTCGCTAATTGTTCGTCATCACAGGTACTGTTTGCTATACGGCCACGACGCGCAACTGATTTCCAAAATTCATCTTTCTCCTGTGAGGATGGAACTTACGACCCCTGGTTTATTAGACCAGTGCTCTACCACTGAGCTAAAGAGGCGCGGCCTAGCGGTACTCTTGGGTACTTCGTCCTTACGGTCGTCTGCATCATCAGACTTTAGCTGACAACACTTCATATTACCGGCTAATATTTGCAGCTATGGCGACAAATTACTGCTTGGCTACACATCTGACACGTAACCGATGTGCTCTCCAAACAACAACACTTGCATTTCAGAACATGTCTTTCACACATGTCTACAAAATCACCTTCACCTTCAAATACAGCTTCCTTGCGACTGACAGAGACGTAGGCAAAGTTTAAAGTTGCTATTTCCATTAAATCTCGTTAATCAGAAAAACGGTAATTTACACTTGCAGCGGAACAAAATTCCGTTCCGCCCAGCGTCTGGCTCGAACCCACGACCCTGGGATTAAGTGTCTGACGCTCTACCGACTGAGCTAGCCGGCTACCTCGGTGAATACCTGCCGGGTAGCACGTCACACAGTACTCGTTTGGGTTGGGTGGTCCCATACAGAATCTCTCCATGATGCCTAATGTTTTCCTAACGTCACACTCGTCACGTACTTCACTTTTATGTCATAATCATTTCTGAGAGGTAAAGAAATTGCATGACAACATGCAGAGCTAGTGGCGTCAAAATTAACGCACATACTTTATGTGACTCAAAAGCCGAACGAGTTACTTTCCGACGTTGTTTTAGATGTGCAAGTGATAGTCAAAACTCGCTGTGTCGGCACTCTGCCGACTTTTTCGCTAGTTAACACCGGTCTTGTTGTGTGTGTTTCAAGCTCAAGAGCATCTCCAAGCAAAAAATGGTCAACAGCAACATTCAGACGGTTTCGTACTGCTCAATTGCTACATTAAAACGTTATGTTTCTTTTTCAGAACTGGAAAAACACAAGCGTGACAGCATTCGAACCTGTAATCTTCAGATCCGAAGTCCTACGCCTTATCCATTAGGCTACACGGTCACTGACGACCAACATTTACATGTATACGACTCATCTCGAAACGCTCACACCCCTGAGGTTTTGCGTTTTCGTTCTACACAGCCGCTGCCCCTTGCTCTTTCCCACCCATTCGTTACATTCAACCTCTGACGTGACCGACCAAATATAGACTGAGAAACAAGACCACACACTTTGTGCATTCGGAATCGAAGGCAGGGCGTCCCTCGCCGCATTTGCTACGATTGCCATTTGCTACTTCTGCAGAAGCGGCGGCGGCGGCGGCGACGGCGACGACGACGACGACGACGACGACGACGAATATCGCGAGAGGCTCTGAGATATGTGAGAAATAGATCTATAAAATGTAATTCAGGCTGCCTCGTCCCACCTTATGCTGTACCGCTTTGGCAAATGCTTTATCTGCGCCATTCGCCTTAATCGCATCTGAGAGTGATTCTTAAAAAAACGCCTGTCGCTAATTGTTCGTCATCACAGGTACTGTTTGCTATACGGCCACGACGCGCAACTGATTTCCAAAATTCATCTTTCTCCTGTGAGGATGGAACTTACGACCCCTGGTTTATTAAACCAGTGCTCTACCACTGAGCTAAAGAGGCGCGGCCTAGCGGTACTCTTGGGTACTTCGTCCTTACGGTCGTCTGCATCATCAGACTTTAGCTGACAACACTTCATATTACCGGCTAATATTTGCAGCTATGGCGACAAATTACTGCTTGGCTACACATCTGACACGTAACCGATGTGCTCTCCAAACAACAACACTTGCATTTCAGAACATGTCTTTCACACATGTCTACAAAATCACCTTCACCTTCAAATACAGCTTCCTTGCGACTGACAGAGACGTAGGCAAAGTTTAAAGTTGCTATTTCCATTAAATCTCGTTAATCAGAAAAACGGTAATTTACACCTGCAGCGGAACAAAACTCCGTTCCGCCCAGCGTCTGGCTCGAACCCACGACCCTGGGATTAAGAGTCTGACGCTCTACCGACTGAGCTAGCCGGCTACCTGCCGGGTAGCACGTCACACAGTACTCGTTTGGGTTGGGTGGCCCCATACAGAATCTCTCCATGATGCCTAATGTTTTCCTAACGTCACACTCGTCACGTACTTCACTTTTATGTCATAATCCTTTCTGAGAGGTAAAGAAATTGCATGACAACATGCAGAGCTAGTGGCGTCAAAATTAACGCACATACTTTATGTGACTCAAAAGCCGAACGAGTTACTTTCCGACGTTGTTTTAGATGTGCAAGTGATAGTCAAAACTCGCTGTGTCGGCACTCTGCCGACCATTTCGCTAGTTAACACCGGTCTTGTTGTGTGTGTTTCAAGCTCAAGAGCATCTCCAAGCAAAAAATGGTCAACAGCAACATTCAGACGGTTTCGTACTGCTCAATTGCTACATTAAAACGTTATGTTTCTTTTTCAGAACTGGAAAAACACAAGCGTGACAGCATTCGAACCTGTAATCTTCAGATCCGAAGTCCTACGCCTTATCCATTAGGCTACACGGTCACGGACGACCAACATTTACATGTATACGACTCATCTCGAAACGCTCACACCCCTGAGGATTTGCGTTTTCGTTCTACACAGCCGCTGCCCCTTGCTCTTTCCCACCCATTCGTTACATTCAACCTCTGACGTGACCGACCAAATATAGACTGAGAAACAAGACCACACACTTTGTGCATTCGGAATCGAAGGCAGGGCGTCCCTCGCCGCATTTGCTACGATTGCCATTTGCTACTTCTGCAGAAGCGGCGGCGGCGGCGACGACGACGACGACGACGACGACGAATATCGCGAGAGGCTCTGAGATATGTGAGAAATAGATCTATAAAATGTAATTCAGACTGCCTCGTCCCACCTTATGCTGTACCGCTTTGGCAAATGCTTTATCTGCGCCATTCGCCTTAATCGCATCTGAGAGTGATTATTAAAAAAAACGCCTGTCGCTAATTGTTCGTCATCACAGGTACTGTTTGCTATACGGCCACAACGCGCAACTGATTTCCAAAATTCATCTTTCTCCTGTGAGGATGGAACTTACGACCCCTGGTTTATTAGACCAGTGCTCTACCACTGAGCTAAAGACGCGCGGCCTAGCGGTACTCTTGGGTACTTCGTCCTTACGGTCGTCTGCATCATCAGACTTTAGCTGACAACACTTCATATTACCGGCTAATATTTGCAGCTATGGCGACAAATTACTGCTTGGCTACACATCTGACACGTAACCGATGTGCTCTCCAAACAACAACACTTGCATTTCAGAACATGTCTTTCACACATGTCTACAAAATCACCTTCACCTTCAAATACAGTTTCCTTGCGACTGACAGAGACGTAGGCAAAGTTTAAAGTTGCTATTTCCATTAAATCTCGTTAATCAGAAAAACGGTAATTTACACCTGCAGCGGAACAAAACTCCGTTCCGCCCAGCGTCTGGCTCGAACCCACGACCCTGGGATTAAGAGTCTGACGCTCTACCGACTGAGCTAGCCGGCTACCTCGGTGAATACCTGCCGGGTAGCACGTCACACAGTACTCGTTTGGGTTGGGTGGCCCCATACAGAATCTCTCCATGATGCCTAATGTTTTCCTAACGTCACACTCGTCACGTACTTCACTTTTATGTCATAATCCTTTCTGAGAGGTAAAGAAATTGCATGACAACATGCAGAGCTAGTGGCGTCAAAATTAACGCACATACTTTATGTGACTCAAAAGCCGAACGAGTTACTTTCCGACGTTGTTTTAGATGTGCAAGTGATAGTCAAAACTCGCTGTGTCGGCACTCTGCCGACCATTTCGCTAGTTAACACCGGTCTTGTTGTGTGTGTTTCAAGCTCAAGAGCATCTCCAAGCAAAAAATGGTCAACAGCAACATTCAGACGGTTTCGTACTGCTCAATTGCTACATTAAAACGTTATGTTTCTTTTTCAGAACTGGAAAAACACAAGCGTGACAGCATTCGAACCTGTAATCTTCAGATCCGAAGTCCTACGCCTTATCCATTAGGCTACACGGTCACTGACGACCAACATTTACATGTATACGACTCATATCTAAACGCTCACACCTCTTAGGATTTGTGTTTTCGTTCTACACAGCCGCTGCCCCTTGCTCTTTCCCACCCATTCGTTACATTCAACCTCTGACGAGACCGACCAAATATAGACTGAGAAACAAGACCACACACTTTGTGCATTCGGAATCGAAGGCAGGGCGACCCTCGCCGCATTTGCTACGATTGCCATTTGCTACTTCTGCAGAAGCGGCGGCGGCGGCGACGACGACGACGACGACGACGACGAATATCGCGAGAGGCTCTGAGATATGTGAGAAATACATATATAAAATGTAATTCAGACTGCCTCGTCCCACTTTATGCTGTATCGCTTTGGCAAATGCTTTATCTGCGCCATTCGCCTTAATCGCATCTGTGAGTGATTCTTAAAAAAACGCCTGTCGCTAATTGTTCGTCATCACAGGTACTGTTTGCTATACGGCCACGACGCGCAACTGATTTCCAAAATTCATCTTTCTCCTGTGAGGATGGAACTTACGACCCCTGGTTTATTAGACCAGTGCTCTACCACTGAGCTAAAGAGGCGCGGCCTAGCGGTACTCTTGGGTACTTCGTCCTTACGGTCGTCTGCATCATCAGACTTTAGCTGACAACACTTCATATTACCGGCTAATATTTGCAGCTATGGCGACAAATTACTGCTTGGCTACACATCTGACACGTAACCGATGTGCTCTCCAAACAACAACACTTGCATTTCAGAACATGTCTTTCACACATGTCTACAAAATCACCTTCACCTTCAAATACAGCTTCCTTGCGACTGACAGAGACGTAGGCAAAGTTTAAAGTTGCTATTTCCATTAAATCTCGTTAATCAGAAAAACGGTAATTTACACCTGCAGCGGAACAAAACTCCGTTCCGCCCAGCGTCTGGCTCGAACCCACGACCCTGGGATTAAGAGTCTGACGCTCTACCGACTGAGCTAGCCGGCTACCTGCCGGGTAGCACGTCACACAGTACTCGTTTGGGTTGGGTGGCCCCATACAGAATCTCTCCATGATGCCTAATGTTTTCCTAACGTCACACTCGTCACGTACTTCACTTTTATGTCATAATCCTTTCTGAGAGGTAAAGAAATTGCATGACAACATGCAGAGCTAGTGGCGTCAAAATTAACGCACATACTTTATGTGACTCAAAAGCCGAACGAGTTACTTTCCGACGTTGTTTTAGATGTGCAAGTGATAGTCAAAACTCGCTGTGTCGGCACTCTGCCGACTTTTTCGCTAGTTAACACCGGTCTTGTTGTGTGTGTTTCAAGCTCAAGAGCATCTCCAAGCAAAAAATGGTCAACAGCAACATTCAGACGGTTTCGTACTGCTCAATTGCTACATTAAAACGTTATGTTTCTTTTTCAGAACTGGAAAAACAGAAGCGTGACGGCATTCGAACCTGTAATCTTCAGATCCGAAGTCCTACGCCTTATCCATTAGGCTAAACGGTCACTGACGACCAACATTTACATGTATACGACTCATCTCGAAACGCTCACACCCCTGAGGATTTGCGTTTTCGTTCTACACAGCCGCTGCCCCTTGCTCTTTCCCACCCATTCGTTACATTCAACCTCTGACGTGACCGACCAAATATAGACTGAGAAACAAGACCACACACTTTGTGCATTCGGAATCGAAGGCAGGGCGACCCTCGCCGCATTTGATACGATTGCCATTTGCTACTTCGCCAGAAGCGGCGGCGGCGGCGGCGACGACGACGACGACGACGACGACGAATATCGCGAGAGGCTCTGAGATATGTGAGAAATACATCTATAAAATGTAATTCAGACTGCCTCGTCCCACCTTATGCTGTACCGCTTTGGCAAATGCTTTATCTGCGCCATTCGCCTTAATCGCATCTGAGAGTGATTCTTAAAAAAACGCCTGTCGCTAATTGTTCGTCATCACAGGTACTGTTTGCTATACGGCCACGAAGCGCAACTGATTTCCAAAATTCATCTTTCTCCTGTGAGGATGGAACTTACGACCCCTGGTTTATTAGACCAGTGCTCTACCACTGAGCTAAAGAGGCGCGGCCTAGCGGTACTCTTGGGTACTTCGTCCTTACGGTCGTCTGCATCATCAGACTTTAGCTGACAACACTTCATATTACCGGCTAATATTTGCAGCTATGGCGACAAATTACTGCTTGGCTACACATCTGACACGTAACCGATGTGCTCTCCAAACAACAACACTTGCATTTCAGAACATGTCTTTCACACATGTCTACAAAATCACCTTCACCTTCAAATACAGCTTCCTTGCGACTGACAGAGACGTAGGCAAAGTTTAAAGTTGCTATTTCCATTAAATCTCGTTAATCAGAAAAACGGTAATTTACACTTGCAGCGGAACAAAATTCCGTTCCGCCCAGCGTCTGGCTCGAACCCACGACCCTGGGATTAAGAGTCTGACGCTCTACCGACTGAGCTAGCCGGCTACCTCGGTGAATACCTCCCGGGTAGCACGTCACACAGTACTCGTTTGGGTTGGGTGGACCCATACAGAATCTCTCCATGATGCCTAATGTTTTCCTAACGTCACACTCGTCACGTACTTCACTTTTATGTCATAATCATTTCTGAGAGGTAAAGAAATTGCATGACAACATGCAGAGCTAGTGGCGTCAAAATTAACGCACATACTTTATGTGACTCAAAAGCCGAACGAGTTACTTTCCGACGTTGTTTTAGATGTGCAAGTGATAGTCAAAACTCGCTGTGTCGGCACTCTGCCGACCATTTCGCTAGTTAACACCGGTCTTGTTGTGTGTGTTTCAAGCTCAAGAGCATCTCCAAGCAAAAAATGGTCAACAGCAACATTCAGACGGTTTCGTACTGCTCAATTGCTACATTAAAACGTTATGTTTCTTTTTCAGAACTGGAAAAACACAAGCGTGACAGCATTCGAACCTGTAATCTTCAGATCCGAAGTCCGACGCCTTATCCATTAGGCTACACGGTCACTGACGACCAACATTTACATGTATACGACTCATCTCGAAACGCTCACACCCCTGAGGATTTGCGTTTTCGTTCTACACAGCCGCTGCCCCTTGCTCTTTCCCACCCATTCGTTACATTCAACCTCTGACGTGACCGACCAAATATAGACTGAGAAACAAGACCACACACTTTGTGCATTCGGAATCGAAGGCAGGGCGTCCCTCGCCGCATTTGCTACGATTGCCATTTGCTACTTCTGCAGAAGCGGCGGCGGTGGCGACGGCGACGACGACGACGACGACGAATATCGCGAGAGGCTCTGAGATATGTGAGAAATAGATCTATAAAATGTAATTCAGACTGCCTCGTCCCACCTTATGCTGTACCGCTTTGGCAAATGCTTTATCTGCGCCATTCGGCTTAATCGCATCTGAGAGTGATTCTTAAAAAAACGCCTGTCGCTAATTGTTCGTCATCACAGGTACTGTTTGCTATACGGCCACGACGCGCAACTGATTTCCAAAATTCATCTTTCTCCTGTGAGGATGGAACTTACGACCCCTGGTTTATTAGACCAGTGCTCTACCACTGAGCTAAAGAGGCGCGGCCTAGCGGTACTCTTGGGTACTTCGTCCTTACGGTCGTCTGCATCATCAGACTTTAGCTGACAACACTTCATATTACCGGCTAATATTTGCAGCTATGGCGACAAATTACTGCTTGGCTACACATCTGACACGTAACCGATGTGCTCTCCAAACAACAACACTTGCATTTCAGAACATGTCTTTCACACATGTCTACAAAATCACCTTCACCTTCAAATACAGCTTCCTTGCGACTGACAGAGACGTAGGCAAAGTTTAAAGTTGCTATTTCCATTAAATCTCGTTAATCAGAAAAACGGTAATTTACACTTGCAGCGGAACAAAATTCCGTTCCGCCCAGCGTCTGGCTCGAACCCACGACCCTGGGATTAAGTGTCTGACGCTCTACCGACTGAGCTAGCCGGCTACCTCGGTGAATACCTGCCGGGTAGCACGTCACACAGTACTCGTTTGGGTTGGGTGGTCCCATACAGAATCTCTCCATGATGCCTAATGTTTTCCTAACGTCACACTCGTCACGTACTTCACTTTTATGTCATAATCATTTCTGAGAGGTAAAGAAATTGCATGACAACATGCAGAGCTAGTGGCGTCAAAATTAACGCACATACTTTATGTGACTCAAAAGCCGAACGAGTTACTTTCCGACGTTGTTTTAGATGTGCAAGTGATAGTCAAAACTCGCTGTGTCGGCACTCTGCCGACTTTTTCGCTAGTTAACACCGGTCTTGTTGTGTGTGTTTCAAGCTCAAGAGCATCTCCAAGCAAAAAATGGTCAACAGCAACATTCAGACGGTTTCGTACTGCTCAATTGCTACATTAAAACGTTATGTTTCTTTTTCAGAACTGGAAAAACACAAGCGTGACAGCATTCGAACCTGTAATCTTCAGATCCGAAGTCCTACGCCTTATCCATTAGGCTACACGGTCACTGACGACCAACATTTACATGTATACGACTCATCTCGAAACGCTCACACCCCTGAGGTTTTGCGTTTTCGTTCTACACAGCCGCTGCCCCTTGCTCTTTCCCACCCATTCGTTACATTCAACCTCTGACGTGACCGACCAAATATAGACTGAGAAACAAGACCACACACTTTGTGCATTCGGAATCGAAGGCAGGGCGTCCCTCGCCGCATTTGCTACGATTGCCATTTGCTACTTCTGCAGAAGCGGCGGCGGCGGCGGCGACGACGACGACGAATATCGCGAGAGGCTCTGAGATATGTGAGAAATAGATCTATAAAATGTAATTCAGGCTGCCTCGTCCCACCTTATGCTGTACCGCTTTGGCAAATGCTTTATCTGCGCCATTCGCCTTAATCGCATCTGAGAGTGATTCTTAAAAAAACGCCTGTCGCTAATTGTTCGTCATCACAGGTACTGTTTGCTATACGGCCACGACGCGCAACTGATTTCCAAAATTCATCTTTCTCCTGTGAGGATGGAACTTACGACCCCTGGTTTATTAAACCAGTGCTCTACCACTGAGCTAAAGAGGCGCGGCCTAGCGGTACTCTTGGGTACTTCGTCCTTACGGTCGTCTGCATCATCAGACTTTAGCTGACAACACTTCATATTACCGGCTAATATTTGCAGCTATGGCGACAAATTACTGCTTGGCTACACATCTGACACGTAACCGATGTGCTCTCCAAACAACAACACTTGCATTTCAGAACATGTCTTTCACACATGTCTACAAAATCACCTTCACCTTCAAATACAGCTTCCTTGCGACTGACAGAGACGTAGGCAAAGTTTAAAGTTGCTATTTCCATTAAATCTCGTTAATCAGAAAAACGGTAATTTACACCTGCAGCGGAACAAAACTCCGCTCCGCCCAGTGTCTGGCTCGAACCCACGACCCTGGGATTAAGAGTCTGACGCTCTACCGACTGAGCTAGCCGGCTACCTGCCGGGTAGCACGTCACACAGTACTCGTTTGGGTTGGGTGGCCCCATACAGAATCTCTCCATGATGCCTAATGTTTTCCTAACGTCACACTCGTCACGTACTTCACTTTTATGTCATAATCCTTTCTGAGAGGTAAAGAAATTGCATGACAACATGCAGAGCTAGTGGCGTCAAAATTAACGCACATACTTTATGTGACTCAAAAGCCGAACGAGTTACTTTCCGACGTTGTTTTAGATGTGCAAGTGATAGTCAAAACTCGCTGTGTCGGCACTCTGCCGACCATTTCGCTAGTTAACACCGGTCTTGTTGTGTGTGTTTCAAGCTCAAGAGCATCTCCAAGCAAAAAATGGTCAACAGCAACATTCAGACGGTTTCGTACTGCTCAATTGCTACATTAAAACGTTATGTTTCTTTTTCAGAACTGGAAAAACACAAGCGTGACAGCATTCGAACCTGTAATCTTCAGATCCGAAGTCCTACGCCTTATCCATTAGGCTACACGGTCACTGACGACCAACATTTACATGTATACGACTCATCTCGAAACGCTCACACCCCTGAGGATTTGCGTTTTCGTTCTACACAGCCGCTGCCCCTTGCTCTTTCCCACCCATTCGTTACATTCAACCTCTGACGTGACCGACCAAATATAGACTGAGAAACAAGACCACACACTTTGTGCATTCGGAATCGAAGGCAGGGCGTCCCTCGCCGCATTTGCTACGATTGCCATTTGCTACTTCTGCAGAAGCGGCGGCGGCGGCGACGGCGACGACGACGACGACGAATATCGCGAGAGGCTCTGAGATATGTGAGAAATAGATCTATAAAATGTAATTCAGGCTGCCTCGTCCCACCTTATGCTGTACCGCTTTGGCAAATGCTTTATCTGCGCCATTCGGCTTAATCGCATCTGAGAGTGATTCTTAAAAAAACGCCTGTCGCTAATTGTTCGTCATCACAGGTACTGTTTGCTATACGGCCACGACGCGCAACTGATTTCCAAAATTCATCTTTCTCCTGTGAGGATGGAACTTACGACCCCTGGTTTATTAGACCAGTGCTCTACCACTGAGCTAAAGAGGCGCGGCCTAGCGGTACTCTTGGGTACTTCGTCCTTACGGTCGTCTGCATCATCAGACTTTAGCTGACAACACTTCATATTACCGGCTAATATTTGCAGCTATGGCGACAAATTACTGCTTGGCTACACATCTGACACGTAACCGATGTGCTCTCCAAACAACAACACTTGCATTTCAGAACATGTCTTTCACACATGTCTACAAAATCACCTTCACCTTCAAATACAGCTTCCTTGCGACTGACAGAGACGTAGGCAAAGTTTAAAGTTGCTATTTCCATTAAATCTCGTTAATCAGAAAAACGGTAATTTACACCTGCAGCGGAACAAAACTCCGTTCCGCCCAGCGTCTGGCTCGAACCCACGACCCTGGGATTAAGAGTCTGACGCTCCACCGACTGAGCTAGCCGGCTACCTGCCGGGTAGCACGTCACACAGTACTCGTTTGGGTTGGGTGGCCCCATACAGAATCTCTCCATGATGCCTAATGTTTTCCTAACGTCACACTCGTCACGTACTTCACTTTTATGTCATAATCCTTTCTGAGAGGTAAAGAAATTGCATGACAACATGCAGAGCTAGTGGCGTCAAAATTAACGCACATACTTTATGTGACTCAAAAGCCGAACGAGTTACTTTCCGACGTTGTTTTAGATGTGCAAGTGATAGTCAAAACTCGCTGTGTCGGCACTCTGCCGACCATTTCGCTAGTTAACACCGGTCTTGTTGTGTGTGTTTCAAGCTCAAGAGCATCTCCAAGCAAAAAATGGTCAACAGCAACATTCAGACGGTTTCGTACTGCTCAATTGCTACATTAAAACGTTATGTTTCTTTTTCAGAACTGGAAAAACACAAGCGTGACAGCATTCGAACCTGTAATCTTCAGATCCGAAGTCCGACGCCTTATCCATTAGGCCACACGGTCACTGACGACCAACATTTACATGTATACGACTCATCTCGAAACGCTCACACCCCTGAGGATTTGTGTTTTCGTTCTACACAGCCGCTGCCCCTTGCTCTTTCCCACCCATTCGTTACATTCAACCTCTGACGAGACCGACCAAATATAGACTGAGAAACAAGACCACACACTTTGTGCATTCGGAATCGAAGGCAGGGCGACCCTCGCCGCATTTGCTACGATTTCCATTTGCTACTTCTGCAGAAGCGGCGGCGGCGGCGACGGCGACGACGACGACGACGACGAATATCGCGAGAGGCTCTGAGATATGTGAGAAATACATCTATAAAATGTAATTCAGACTGCCTCGTCCCACCTTATGCTGTACCGCTTTGGCAAATGCTTTATCTGCGCCATTCGCCTTAATCGCATCTGAGAGTGATTCTTAAAAAAACGCCTGTCGCTAATTGTTCGTCATCACAGGTACTGTTTGCTATACGGCCACGACGCGCAACTGATTTCCAAAATTCATCTTTCTCCTGTGAGGATGGAACTTACGACCCCTGATTTATTAAACCAGTGCTCTACCACTGAGCTAAAGAGGCGCGGCCTAGCGGTACTCTTGGGTACTTCGTCCTTACGGTCGTCTGCATCATCAGACTTTAGCTGACAACACTTCATATTACCGGCTAATATTTGCAGCTATGGCGACAAATTACTGCTTGGCTACACATCTGACACGTAACCGATGTGCTCTCCAAACAACAACACTTGCATTTCAGAACATGTCTTTCACACATGTCTACAAAATCTCCTTCACCTTCAAATACAGCTTCCTTGCGACTGACAGAGACGTAGGCAAAGTTTAAAGTTGCTATTTCCATTAAATCTCGTTAATCAGAAAAACGGTAATTTACACCTGCAGCGGAACAAAACTCCGTTCCGCCCAGCGTCTGGCTCGAACCCACGACCCTGGGATTAAGAGTCTGACGCTCTACCGACTGAGCTAGCCGGCTACCTGCCGGGTAGCACGTCACACAGTACTCGTTTGGGTTGGGTGGCCCCATACAGAATCTCTCCATGATGCCTAATGTTTTCCTAACGTCACACTCGTCACGTACTTCACTTTTATGTCATAATCCTTTCTGAGAGGTAAAGAAATTGCATGACAACATGCAGAGCTAGTGGCGTCAAAATTAACGCACATACTTTATGTGACTCAAAAGCCGAACGAGTTACTTTCCGACGTTGTTTTAGATGTGCAAGTGATAGTCAAAACTCGCTGTGTCGGCACTCTGCCGACCATTTCGCTAGTTAACACCGGTCTTGTTGTGTGTGTTTCAAGCTCAAGAGCATCTCCAAGCAAAAAATGGTCAACAGCAACATTCAGACGGTTTCGTACTGCTCAATTGCTACATTAAAACGTTATGTTTCTTTTTCAGAACTGGAAAAACACAAGCGTGACAGCATTCGAACCTGTAATCTTCAGATCCGAAGTCCTACGCCTTATCCATTAGGCTACACGGTCACTGACGACCAACATTTACATGTATACGACTCATCTCGAAACGCTCACACCCCTGAGGATTTGCGTTTTCGTTCTACACAGCCGCTGCCCCTTGCTCTTTCCCACCCATTCGTTACATTCAACCTCTGACGTGACCGACCAAATATAGACTGAGAAACAAGACCACACACTTTGTGCATTCGGAATCGAAGGCAGGGCGTCCCTCGCCGCATTTGCTACGATTGCCATTTGCTACTTCTGCAGAAGCGGCGGCGGTGGCGACGGCGACGACGACGACGACGACGAATATCGCGAGAGGCTCTGAGATATGTGAGAAATAGATCTATAAAATGTAATTCAGGCTGCCTCGTCCCACCTTATGCTGTACCGCTTTGGCAAATGCTTTATCTGCGCCATTCGGCTTAATCGCATCTGAGAGTGATTCTTAAAAAAACGCCTGTCGCTAATTGTTCGTCATCACAGGTACTGTTTGCTATACGGCCACGACGCGCAACTGATTTCCAAAATTCATCTTTCTCCTGTGAGGATGGAACTTACGACCCCTGGTTTATTAGACCAGTGCTCTACCACTGAGCTAAAGAGGCGCGGCCTAGCGGTACTCTTGGGTACTTCGTCCTTACGGTCGTCTGCATCATCAGACTTTAGCTGACAACACTTCATATTACCGGCTAATATTTGCAGCTATGGCGACAAATTACTGCTTGGCTACACATCTGACACGTAACCGATGTGCTCTCCAAACAACAACACTTGCATTTCAGAACATGTCTTTCACACATGTCTACAAAATCACCTTCACCTTCAAATACAGCTTCCTTGCGACTGACAGAGACGTAGGCAAAGTTTAAAGTTGCTATTTCCATTAAATCTCGTTAATCAGAAAAACGGTAATTTACACCTGCAGCGGAACAAAACTCCGTTCCGCCCAGCGTCTGGCTCGAACCCACGACCCTGGGATTAAGAGTCTGACGCTCTACCGACTGAGCTAGCCGGCTACCTCGGTGAATACCTGCCGGGTAGCACGTCACACAGTACTCGTTTGGGTTGGGTGGTCCCATACAGAATCTCTCCATGATGCCTAATGTTTTCCTAACGTCACACTCGTCACGTACTTCACTTTTATGTCATAATCATTTCTGAGAGGTAAAGAAATTGCATGACAACATGCAGAGCTAGTGGCGTCAAAATTAACGCACATACTTTATGTGACTCAAAAGCCGAACGAGTTACTTTCCGACGTTGTTTTAGATGTGCAAGTGATAGTCAAAACTCGCTGTGTCGGCACTCTGCCGACTTTTTCGCTAGTTAACACCGGTCTTGTTGTGTGTGTTTCAAGCTCAAGAGCATCTCCAAGCAAAAAATGGTCAACAGCAACATTCAGACGGTTTCGTACTGCTCAATTGCTACATTAAAACGTTATGTTTCTTTTTCAGAACTGGAAAAACACAAGCGTGACAGCATTCGAACCTGTAATCTTCAGATCCGAAGTCCTACGCCTTATCCATCAGGCTACACGGTCACTGACGACCAACATTTACATGTATACGACTCATCTCGAAACGCTCACACCCCTGAGGATTTGCGTTTTCGTTCTACACAGCCGCTGCCCCTTGCTCTTTCCCACCCATTCGTTACATTCAACCTCTGACGTGACCGACCAAATATAGACTGAGAAACAAGACCACACACTTTGTGCATTCGGAATCGAAGGCAGGGCGTCCCTCGCCGCATTTGCTACGATTGCCATTTGCTACTTCTGCAGAAGCGGCGGCGGCGGCGGCGACGGCGACGACGACGACGACGACGAATATCGCGAGAGGCTCTGAGATATGTGAGAAATACATCTATAAAATGTAATTCAGGCTGCCTCGTCCCACCTTATGCTGTACCGCTTTGGCAAATGCTTTATCTGCGCCATTCGGCTTAATCGCATCTGAGAGTGATTCTTAAAAAAACGCCTGTCGCTAATTGTTCGTCATCACAGGTACTGTTTGCTATACGGCCACGACGCGCAACTGATTTCCAAAATTCATCTTTCTCCTGTGAGGATGGAACTTACGACCCCTGGTTTATTAAACCAGTGCTCTACCACTGAGCTAAAGAGGCGCGGCCTAGCGGTACTCTTGGGTACTTCGTCCTTACGGTCGTCTGCATCATCAGACTTTAGCTGACAACACTTCATATTACCGGCTAATATTTGCAGCTATGGCGACAAATTACTGCTTGGCTACACATCTGACACGTAACCGATGTGCTCTCCAAACAACAACACTTGCATTTCAGAACATGTCTTTCACACATGTCTACAAAATCACCTTCACCTTCAAATACAGCTTCCTTGCGACTGACAGAGACGTAGGCAAAGTTTAAAGTTGCTATTTCCATTAAATCTCGTTAATCAGAAAAACGGTAATTTACACCTGCAGCGGAACAAAACTCCGTTCCGCCCAGCGTCTGGCTCGAACCCACGACCCTGGGATTAAGAGTCTGACGCTCTACCGACTGAGCTAGCCGGCTACCTCGGTGAATACCTGCCGGGTAGCACGTCACACAGTACTCGTTTGGGTTGGGTGGCCCCATACAGAATCTCTCCATGATGCCTAATGTTTTCCTAACGTCACACTCGTCACGTACTTCACTTTTATGTCATAATCCTTTCTGAGAGGTAAAGAAATTGCATGACAACATGCAGAGCTAGTGGCGTCAAAATTAACGCACATACTTTATGTGACTCAAAAGCCGAACGAGTTACTTTCCGACGTTGTTTTAGATGTGCAAGTGATAGTCAAAACTCGCTGTGTCGGCACTCTGCCGACCATTTCGCTAGTTAACACCGGTCTTGTTGTGTGTGTTTCAAGCTCAAGAGCATCTCCAAGCAAAAAATGGTCAACAGCAACATTCAGACGGTTTCGTACTGCTCAATTGCTACATTAAAACGTTATGTTTCTTTTTCAGAACTGGAAAAACACAAGCGTGACAGCATTCGAACCTGTAATCTTCAGATCCGAAGTCCTACGCCTTATCCATTAGGCTACACGGTCACTGACGACCAACATTTACATGTATACGACTCATCTCGAAACGCTCACACCCCTGAGGATTTGCGTTTTCGTTCTACACAGCCGCTGCCCCTTGCTCTTTCCCACCCATTCGTTACATTCAACCTCTGACGTGACCGACCAAATATAGACTGAGAAACAAGACCACACACTTTGTGCATTCGGAATCGAAGGCAGGGCGTCCCTCGCCGCATTTGCTACGATTGCCATTTGCTACTTCTGCAGAAGCGGCGGCGGTGGCGACGGCGACGACGACGACGACGACGAATATCGCGAGAGGCTCTGAGATATGTGAGAAATAGATCTATAAAATGTAATTCAGGCTGCCTCGTCCCACCTTATGCTGTACCGCTTTGGCAAATGCTTTATCTGCGCCATTCGGCTTAATCGCATCTGAGAGTGATTCTTAAAAAAACGCCTGTCGCTAATTGTTCGTCATCACAGGTACTGTTTGCTATACGGCCACGACGCGCAACTGATTTCCAAAATTCATCTTTCTCCTGTGAGGATGGAACTTACGACCCCTGGTTTATTAGACCAGTGCTCTACCACTGAGCTAAAGAGGCGCGGCCTAGCGGTACTCTTGGGTACTTCGTCCTTACGGTCGTCTGCATCATCAGACTTTAGCTGACAACACTTCATATTACCGGCTAATATTTGCAGCTATGGCGACAAATTACTGCTTGGCTACACATCTGACACGTAACCGATGTGCTCTCCAAACAACAACACTTGCATTTCAGAACATGTCTTTCACACATGTCTACAAAATCACCTTCACCTTCAAATACAGCTTCCTTGCGACTGACAGAGACGTAGGCAAAGTTTAAAGTTGCTATTTCCATTAAATCTCGTTAATCAGAAAAACGGTAATTTACACCTGCAGCGGAACAAAACTCCGTTCCGCCCAGCGTCTGGCTCGAACCCACGACCCTGGGATTAAGAGTCTGACGCTCTACCGACTGAGCTAGCCGGCTACCTGCCGGGTAGCACGTCACACAGTACTCGTTTGGGTTGGGTGGCCCCATACAGAATCTCTCCATGATGCCTAATGTTTTCCTAACGTCACACTCGTCACGTACTTCACTTTTATGTCATAATCCTTTCTGAGAGGTAAAGAAATTGCATGACAACATGCAGAGCTAGTGGCGTCAAAATTAACGCACATACTTTATGTGACTCAAAAGCCGAACGAGTTACTTTCCGACGTTGTTTTAGATGTGCAAGTGATAGTCAAAACTCGCTGTGTCGGCACTCTGCCGACCATTTCGCTAGTTAACACCGGTCTTGTTGTGTGTGTTTCAAGCTCAAGAGCATCTCCAAGCAAAAAATGGTCAACAGCAACATTCAGACGGTTTCGTACTGCTCAATTGCTACATTAAAACGTTATGTTTCTTTTTCAGAACTGGAAAAACACAGGCGTGACAGCATTCGAACCTGTAATCTTCAGATCCGAAGTCCGACGCCTTATCCATTAGGCCACACGGTCACTGACGACCAACATTTACATGTATACGACTCATCTCGAAACGCTCACACCCCTGAGGATTTGTGTTTTCGTTCTACACAGCCGCTGCCCCTTGCTCTTTCCCACCCATTCGTTACATTCAACCTCTGACGAGACCGACCAAATATAGACTGAGAAACAAGACCACACACTTTGTGCATTCGGAATCGAAGGCAGGGCGACCCTCGCCGCATTTGCTACGATTTCCATTTGCTACTTCTGCAGAAGCGGCGGCGGCGGCGACGACGACGACGACGACGACGAATATCGCGAGAGGCTCTGAGATATGTGAGAAATACATCTATAAAATGTAATTCAGACTGCCTCGTCCCACCTTATGCTGTACCGCTTTGGCAAATGCTTTATCTGCGCCATTCGCCTTAATCGCATCTGAGAGTGATTCTTAAAAAAACGCCTGTCGCTAATTGTTCGTCATCACAGGTACTGTTTGCTATACGGCCACGACGCGCAACTGATTTCCAAAATTCATCTTTCTCCTGTGAGGATGGAACTTACGACCCCTGGTTTATTAGACCAGTGCTCTACCACTGAGCTAAATAGGCGCGGCCTAGCGGTACTCTTGGGTACTTCGTCATTACGGTCATCTGCATCATCAGACTTTAGCTGACAACACTTCATATTACCGGCTAATATTTGCAGCTATGGCGACAAATTACTGCTTGGCTACACATCTGACATGTAACCGATGTGCTCTCCAAACAACAACACTTGCATTTCAGAACATGTCTTTCACACATGTCTACAAAATCACCTTCACCTTCAAATACAGCTTCCTTGCGACTGACAGAGACGTAGGCAAAGTTTAAAGTTGCTATTTCCATTAAATCTCGTTAATCAGAAAAACGGTAATTTACACCTGCAGCGGAACAAAATTCCGTTCCGCCCAGCGTCTGGCTCGAACCCACGACCCTGGGATTAAGAGTCTGACGCTCTACCGACTGAGCTAGCCGGCTACCTCGGTGAATACCTGCCGGGTAGCACGTCACACAGTACTCGTTTGGGTTGGGTGGTCCCATACAGAATCTCTCCATGATGCCTAATGTTTTCCTAACGTCACACTCGTCACGTACTTCACTTTTATGTCATAATCATTTCTGAGAGGTAAAGAAATTGCATGACAACATGCAGAGCTAGTGGCGTCAAAATTAACGCACATACTTTATGTGACTCAAAAGCCGAACGAGTTACTTTCCGACGTTGTTTTAGATGTGCAAGTGATAGTCAAAACTCGCTGTGTCGGCACTCTGCCGACTTTTTCGCTAGTTAACACCGGTCTTGTTGTGTGTGTTTCAAGCTCAAGAGCATCTCCAAGCAAAAAATGGTCAACAGCAACATTCAGACGGTTTCGTACTGCTCAATTGCTACATTAAAACGTTATGTTTCTTTTTCAGAACTGGAAAAACACAAGCGTGACAGCATTCGAACCTGTAATCTTCAGATCCGAAGTCCTACGCCTTATCCATCAGGCTACACGGTCACTGACGACCAACATTTACATGTATACGACTCATCTCGAAACGCTCACACCCCTGAGGATTTGCGTTTTCGTTCTACACAGCCGCTGCCCCTTGCTCTTTCCCACCCATTCGTTACATTCAACCTCTGACGTGACCGACCAAATATAGACTGAGAAACAAGACCACACACTTTGTGCATTCGGAATCGAAGGCAGGGCGTCCCTCGCCGCATTTGCTACGATTGCCATTTGCTACTTCTGCAGAAGCGGCGGCGGCGGCGGCGACGGCGACGACGACGACGACGACGAATATCGCGAGAGGCTCTGAGATATGTGAGAAATACATCTATAAAATGTAATTCAGGCTGCCTCGTCCCACCTTATGCTGTACCGCTTTGGCAAATGCTTTATCTGCGCCATTCGGCTTAATCGCATCTGAGAGTGATTCTTAAAAAAACGCCTGTCGCTAATTGTTCGTCATCACAGGTACTGTTTGCTATACGGCCACGACGCGCAACTGATTTCCAAAATTCATCTTTCTCCTGTGAGGATGGAACTTACGACCCCTGGTTTATTAAACCAGTGCTCTACCACTGAGCTAAAGAGGCGCGGCCTAGCGGTACTCTTGGGTACTTCGTCCTTACGGTCGTCTGCATCATCAGACTTTAGCTGACAACACTTCATATTACCGGCTAATATTTGCAGCTATGGCGACAAATTACTGCTTGGCTACACATCTGACACGTAACCGATGTGCTCTCCAAACAACAACACTTGCATTTCAGAACATGTCTTTCACACATGTCTACAAAATCACCTTCACCTTCAAATACAGCTTCCTTGCGACTGACAGAGACGTAGGCAAAGTTTAAAGTTGCTATTTCCATTAAATCTCGTTAATCAGAAAAACGGTAATTTACACCTGCAGCGGAACAAAACTCCGTTCCGCCCAGCGTCTGGCTCGAACCCACGACCCTGGGATTAAGAGTCTGACGCTCTACCGACTGAGCTAGCCGGCTACCTCGGTGAATACCTGCCGGGTAGCACGTCACACAGTACTCGTTTGGGTTGGGTGGCCCCATACAGAATCTCTCCATGATGCCTAATGTTTTCCTAACGTCACACTCGTCACGTACTTCACTTTTATGTCATAATCCTTTCTGAGAGGTAAAGAAATTGCATGACAACATGCAGAGCTAGTGGCGTCAAAATTAACGCACATACTTTATGTGACTCAAAAGCCGAACGAGTTACTTTCCGACGTTGTTTTAGATGTGCAAGTGATAGTCAAAACTCGCTGTGTCGGCACTCTGCCGACCATTTCGCTAGTTAACACCGGTCTTGTTGTGTGTGTTTCAAGCTCAAGAGCATCTCCAAGCAAAAAATGGTCAACAGCAACATTCAGACGGTTTCGTACTGCTCAATTGCTACATTAAAACGTTATGTTTCTTTTTCAGAACTGGAAAAACACAAGCGTGACAGCATTCGAACCTGTAATCTTCAGATCCGAAGTCCTACGCCTTATCCATTAGGCTACACGGTCACTGACGACCAACATTACATGTATACGACTCATCTCGAAACGCTCACACCCCTGAGGATTTGCGTTTTCGTTCTACACAGCCGCTGCCCCTTGCTCTTTCCCACCCATTCGTTACATTCAACCTCTGACGTGACCGACCAAATATAGACTGAGAAACAAGACCACACACTTTGTGCATTCGGAATCGAAGGCAGGGCGTCCCTCGCCGCATTTGCTACGATTGCCATTTGCTACTTCTGCAGAAGCGGCGGCGGCGGCGACGGCGACGACGACGACGACGACGAATATCGCGAGAGGCTCTGAGATATGTGAGAAATAGATCTATAAAATGTAATTCAGGCTGCCTCGTCCCACCTTATGCTGTACCGCTTTGGCAAATGCTTTATCTGCGCCATTCGGCTTAATCGCATCTGAGAGTGATTCTTAAAAAAACGCCTGTCGCTAATTGTTCGTCATCACAGGTACTGTTTGCTATACGGCCACGACGCGCAACTGATTTCCAAAATTCATCTTTCTCCTGTGAGGATGGAACTTACGACCCCTGGTTTATTAGACCAGTGCTCTACCACTGAGCTAAAGAGGCGCGGCCTAGCGGTACTCTTGGGTACTTCGTCCTTACGGTCGTCTGCATCATCAGACTTTAGCTGACAACACTTCATATTACCGGCTAATATTTGCAGCTATGGCGACAAATTACTGCTTGGCTACACATCTGACACGTAACCGATGTGCTCTCCAAACAACAACACTTGCATTTCAGAACATGTCTTTCACACATGTCTACAAAATCACCTTCACCTTCAAATACAGCTTCCTTGCGACTGACAGAGACGTAGGCAAAGTTTAAAGTTGCTATTTCCATTAAATCTCGTTAATCAGAAAAACGGTAATTTACACCTGCAGCGGAACAAAACTCCGTTCCGCCCAGCGTCTGGCTCGAACACACGACCCTGGGATTAAGAGTCTGACGCTCTACCGACTGAGCTAGCCGGCTACCTGCCGGGTAGCACGTCACACAGTACTCGTTTGGGTTGGGTGGCCCCATACAGAATCTCTCCATGATGCCTAATGTTTTCCTAACGTCACACTCGTCACGTACTTCACTTTTATGTCATAATCCTTTCTGAGAGGTAAAGAAATTGCATGACAACATGCAGAGCTAGTGGCGTCAAAATTAACGCACATACTTTATGTGACTCAAAAGCCGAACGAGTTACTTTCCGACGTTGTTTTAGATGTGCAAGTGATAGTCAAAACTCGCTGTGTCGGCACTCTGCCGACCATTTCGCTAGTTAACACCGGTCTTGTTGTGTGTGTTTCAAGCTCAAGAGCATCTCCAAGCAAAAAATGGTCAACAGCAACATTCAGACGGTTTCGTACTGCTCAATTGCTACATTAAAACGTTATGTTTCTTTTTCAGAACTGGAAAAACACAAGCGTGACAGCATTCGAACCTGTAATCTTCAGATCCGAAGTCCGACGCCTTATCCATTAGGCCACACGGTCACTGACGACCAACATTTACATGTATACGACTCATCTCGAAACGCTCACACCCCTGAGGATTTGTGTTTTCGTTCTACACAGCCGCTGCCCCTTGCTCTTTCCCACCCATTCGTTACATTCAACCTCTGACGAGACCGACCAAATATAGACTGAGAAACAAGACCACACACTTTGTGCATTCGGAATCGAAGGCAGGGCGACCCTCGCCGCATTTGCTACGATTTCCATTTGCTACTTCTGCAGAAGCGGCGGCGACGACGACGACGACGACGACGAATATCGCGAGAGGCTCTGAGATATGTGAGAAATACATCTATAAAATGTAATTCAGACTGCCTCGTCCCACCTTATGCTGTACCGCTTTGGCAAATGCTTTATCTGCGCCATTCGCCTTAATCGCATCTGAGAGTGATTCTTAAAAAAACGCCTGTCGCTAATTGTTCGTCATCACAGGTACTGTTTGCTATACGGCCACGACGCGCAACTGATTTCCAAAATTCATCTTTCTCCTGTGAGGATGGAACTTACGACCCCTGGTTTATTAGACCAGTGCTCTACCACTGAGCTAAATAGGCGCGGCCTAGCGGTACTCTTGGGTACTTCGTCATTACGGTCATCTGCATCATCAGACTTTAGCTGACAACACTTCATATTACCGGCTAATATTTGCAGCTATGGCGACAAATTACTGCTTGGCTACACATCTGACATGTAACCGATGTGCTCTCCAAACAACAACACTTGCATTTCAGAACATGTCTTTCACACATGTCTACAAAATCACCTTCACCTTCAAATACAGCTTCCTTGCGACTGACAGAGACGTAGGCAAAGTTTAAAGTTGCTATTTCCATTAAATCTCGTTAATCAGAAAAACGGTAATTTACACCTGCAGCGGAACAAAATTCCGTTCCGCCCAGCGTCTGGCTCGAACCCACGACCCTGGGATTACGAGTCTGACGCTCTACCGACTGAGCTAGCCGGCTACCTCGGTGAATACCTGCCGGGTAGCACGTCACACAGTACTCGTTTGGGTTGGGTGGTCCCATACAGAATCTCTCCATGATGCCTAATGTTTTCCTAACGTCACACTCGTCACGTACTTCACTTTTATGTCATAATCATTTCTGAGAGGTAAAGAAATTGCATGACAACATGCAGAGCTAGTGGCGTCAAAATTAACGCACATACTTTATGTGACTCAAAAGCCGAACGAGTTACTTTCCGACGTTGTTTTAGATGTGCAAGTGATAGTCAAAACTCGCTGTGTCGGCACTCTGCCGACTTTTTCGCTAGTTAACACCGGTCTTGTTGTGTGTGTTTCAAGCTCAAGAGCATCTCCAAGCAAAAAATGGTCAACAGCAACATTCAGACGGTTTCGTACTGCTCAATTGCTACATTAAAACGTTATGTTTCTTTTTCAGAACTGGAAAAACACAAGCGTGACAGCATTCGAACCTGTAATCTTCAGATCCGAAGTCCTACGCCTTATCCATCAGGCTACACGGTCACTGACGACCAACATTTACATGTATACGACTCATCTCGAAACGCTCACACCCCTGAGGATTTGCGTTTTCGTTCTACACAGCCGCTGCCCCTTGCTCTTTCCCACCCAATCGTTACATTCAACCTCTGACGTGACCGACCAAATATAGACTGAGAAACAAGACCACACACTTTGTGCATTCGGAATCGAAGGCAGGGCGTCCCTCGCCGCATTTGCTACGATTGCCATTTGCTACTTCTGCAGAAGCGGCGGCGGCGGCGGCGACGGCGACGACGACGACGAATATCGCGAGAGGCTCTGAGATATGTGAGAAATACATCTATAAAATGTAATTCAGGCTGCCTCGTCCCACCTTATGCTGTACCGCTTTGGCAAATGCTTTATCTGCGCCATTCGGCTTAATCGCATCTGAGAGTGATTCTTAAAAAAACGCCTGTCGCTAATTGTTCGTCATCACAGGTACTGTTTGCTATACGGCCACGACGCGCAACTGATTTCCAAAATTCATCTTTCTCCTGTGAGGATGGAACTTACGACCCCTGGTTTATTAAACCAGTGCTCTACCACTGAGCTAAAGAGGCGCGGCCTAGCGGTACTCTTGGGTACTTCGTCCTTACGGTCGTCTGCATCATCAGACTTTAGCTGACAACACTTCATATTACCGGCTAATATTTGCAGCTATGGCGACAAATTACTGCTTGGCTACACATCTGACACGTAACCGATGTGCTCTCCAAACAACAACACTTGCATTTCAGAACATGTCTTTCACACATGTCTACAAAATCACCTTCACCTTCAAATACAGCTTCCTTGCGACTGACAGAGACGTAGGCAAAGTTTAAAGTTGCTATTTCCATTAAATCTCGTTAATCAGAAAAACGGTAATTTACACCTGCAGCGGAACAAAACTCCGTTCCGCCCAGCGTCTGGCTCGAACCCACGAACCTGGGATTAAGAGTCTGACGCTCTACCGACTGAGCTAGCCGGCTACCTCGGTGAATACCTGCCGGGTAGCACGTCACACAGTACTCGTTTGGGTTGGGTGGCCCCATACAGAATCTCTCCATGATGCCTAATGTTTTCCTAACGTCACACTCGTCACGTACTTCACTTTTATGTCATAATCCTTTCTGAGAGGTAAAGAAATTGCATGACAACATGCAGAGCTAGTGGCGTCAAAATTAACGCACATACTTTATGTGACTCAAAAGCCGAACGAGTTACTTTCCGACGTTGTTTTAGATGTGCAAGTGATAGTCAAAACTCGCTGTGTCGGCACTATGCCGACCATTTCGCTAGTTAACACCGGTCTTGTTGTGTGTGTTTCAAGCTCAAGAGCATCTCCAAGCAAAAAATGGTCAACAGCAACATTCAGACGGTTTCGTACTGCTCAATTGCTACATTAAAACGTTATGTTTCTTTTTCAGAACTGGAAAAACACAAGCGTGACAGCATTCGAACCTGTAACCTTCAGATCCGAAGTCCGACGCCTTATCCATTAGGCCACACGGTCACTGACGACCAACATTTACATGTATACGACTCATCTCGAAACGCTCACACCCCTGAGGATTTGTGTTTTCGTTCTACACAGCCGCTGCCCCTTGCTCTTTCGCACCCATTCGTTACATTCAACCTCTGACGAGACCGACCAAATATAGACTGAGAAACAAGACCACACACATTGTGCATTCGGAATCGAAGGCAGGGCGACCCTCGCCGCATTTGCTACGATTGCCATTTGCTACTTCTGCAGAAGCGGCGGCGGCGGCGGCGGCGACGACGACGACGACGACGACGACGACGACGACGAATATCGCGAGAGGCTCTGAGATATGTGAGAAATACATCTATAAAATGTAATTCAGACTGCCTCGTCCCACCTTATGCTGTACCGCTTTGGCAAATGCTTTATCTGCGCCATTCGCCTTAATCGCATCTGAGAGTGATTCTTAAAAAAACGCCTGTCGCTAATTGTTCGTCATCACAGGTACTGTTTGCTATACGGCCACGACGCGCAACTGATTTCCAAAATTCATCTTTCTCCTGTGAGGATGGAACTTACGACCCCTGGTTTATTAGACCAGTGCTCTACCACTGAGCTAAAGAGGCGCGGCCTAGCGGTACTCTTGGGTACTTCGTCCTTACGGTCGTCTGCATCATCAGACTTTAGCTGACAACACTTCATATTACCGGCTAATATTTGCAGCTATGGCGACAAATTACTGCTTGGCTACACATCTGACACGTAACCGATGTGCTCTCCAAACAACAACACTTGCATTTCAGAACATGTCTTTCACACATGTCTACAAAATCACCTTCACCTTCAAATACAGCTTCCTTGCGACTGACAGAGACGTAGGCAAAGTTTAAAGTTGCTATTTCCATTAAATCTCGTTAATCAGAAAAACGGTAATTTACACTTGCAGCGGAACAAAATTCCGTTCCGCCCAGCGTCTGGCTCGAACCCACGACCCTGGGATTAAGAGTCTGACGCTCTACCGACTGAGCTAGCCGGCTACCTCGGTGAATACCTGCCGGGTAGCACGTCACACAGTACTCGTTTGGGTTGGGTGGTCCCATACAGAATCTCTCCATGATGCCTAATGTTTTCCTAACGTCACACTCGTCACGTACTTCACTTTTATGTCATAATCATTTCTGAGAGGTAAAGAAATTGCATGACAACATGCAGAGCTAGTGGCGTCAAAATTAACGCACATACTTTATGTGACTCAAAAGCCGAACGAGTTACTTTCCGACGTTGTTTTAGATGTGCAAGTGATAGTCAAAACTCGCTGTGTCGGCACTCTGCCGACCATTTCGCTAGTTAACACCGGTCTTGTTGTGTGTGTTTCAAGCTCAAGAGCATCTCCAAGCAAAAAATGGTCAACAGCAACATTCAGACGGTTTCGTACTGCTCAATTGCTACATTAAAACGTTATGTTTCTTTTTCAGAACTGGAAAAACACAAGCGTGACAGCAATCGAACCTGTAACCTTCAGATCCGAAGTCCGACGCCTTATCCATTAGGCCACACGGTCACTGACGACCAACATTTACATGTATACGACTCATCTCGAAACGCTCACACCCCTGAGGATTTGTGTTTTCGTTCTACACAGCCGCTGCCCCTTGCTCTTTCCCACCCATTCGTTACATTCAACCTCTGACGAGACCGATTAAATATAGACTGAGAAACAAGACCACACACTTTGCGCATTCGGAATCGAAGGCAGGGCGACCCTCGCCGCATTTGCTACGATTGCCATTTGCTACTTCTGCAGAAGCGGCGGCGGCGGCGGCGGCGACGACGACGACGACGACGACGACGACGAATATCGCGAGAGGCTCTGAGATATGTGAGAAATACATCTATAAAATGTAATTCAGACTGCCTCGTCCCACCTTATGCTGTACCGCTTTGGCAAATGCTTTATCTGCGCCATTCGCCTTAATCGCATCTGAGAGTGATTGTTAAAAAAACGCCTGTCGCTAATTGTTCGTCATCACAGGTACTGTTTGCTATACGGCCACGACGCGCAACTGATTTCCAAAATTCATCTTTCTCCTGTGAGGATGGAACTTACGACCCCTGGTTTATTAGACCAGTGCTCTACCACTGAGCTAAAGAGGCGCGGCCTAGCGGTACTCTTGGGTACTTCGTCCTTACGGTCGTCTGCATCATCAGACTTTAGCTGACAACACTTCATATTACCGGCTAATATTTGCAGCTATGGCGACAAATTACTGCTTGGCTACACATCTGACACGTAACCGATGTGCTCTCCAAACAACAACACTTGCATTTCAGAACATGTCTTTCACACATGTCTACAAAATCACCTTCACCTTCAAATACAGCTTCCTTGCGACTGACAGAGACGTAGGCAAAGTTTAAAGTTGCTATTTCCATTAAATCTCGTTAATCAGAAAAACGGTAATTTACACTTGCAGCGGAACAAAATCCCGTTCCGCCCAGCGTCTGGCTCGAACCCACGACCCTGGGATTAAGAGTCTGACGCTCTACCGACTGAGCTAGCCGGCTACCTCGGTGAATACCTGCCGGGTAGCACGTCACACAGTACTCGTTTGGGTTGGGTGGTCCCATACAGAATCTCTCCATGATGCCAAATGTTTTCCTAACGTCACACTCGTCACGTACTTCACTTTTATGTCATAATCATTTCTGAGAGGTAAAGAAATTGCATGACAACATGCAGAGCTAGTGGCGTCAAAATTAACGCACATACTTTATGTGACTCAAAAGCCGAACGAGTTACTTTCCGACGTTGTTTTAGATGTGCAAGTGATAGTCAAAACTCGCTGTGTCGGCACTCTGCCGACCATTTCGCTAGTTAACACCGGTCTTGTTGTGTGTGTTTCAAGCTCAAGAGCATCTCCAAGCAAAAAATGGTCAACAGCAACATTCAGACGGTTTCGTACTGCTCAATTGCTACATTAAAACGTTATGTTTCTTTTTCAGAACTGGAAAAACACAAGCGTGACAGCAATCGAACCTGTAACCTTCAGATCCGAAGTCCGACGCCTTATCCATTAGGCCACACGGTCACTGACGACCAACATTTACATGTATACGACTCATCTCGAAACGCTCACACCCCTGAGGATTTGTGTTTTCGTTCTACACAGCCGCTGCCCCTTGCTCTTTCCCACCCATTCGTTACATTCAACCTCTGACGAGACCGATTAAATATAGACTGAGAAACAAGACCACACACTTTGCGCATTCGGAATCGAAGGCAGGGCGACCCTCGCCGCATTTGCTACGATTGCCATTTGCTACTTCTGCAGAAGCGGCGGCGGCGGCGACGACGACGACGACGACGACGACGACGACGACGAATATCGCGAGAGGCTCTGAGATATGTGAGAAATACATCTATAAAATGTAATTCAGACTGCCTCGTCCCACCTTATGCTGTACCGCTTTGGCAAATGCTTTATCTGCGCCATTCGCCTTAATCGCATCTGAGAGTGATTGTTAAAAAAACGCCTGTCGCTAATTGTTCGTCATCACAGGTACTGTTTGCTATACGGCCACGACGCGCAACTGATTTCCAAAATTCATCTTTCTCCTGTGAGGATGGAACTTACGACCCCTGGTTTATTAGACCAGTGCTCTACCACTGAGCTAAAGAGGCGCGGCCTAGCGGTACTCTTGGGTACTTCGTCCTTACGGTCGTCTGCATCATCAGACTTTAGCTGACAACACTTCATATTACCGGCTAATATTTGCAGCTATGGCGACAAATTACTGCTTGGCTACACATCTGACACGTAACCGATGTGCTCTCCAAACAACAACACTTGCATTTCAGAACATGTCTTTCACACATGTCTACAAAATCACCTTCACCTTCAAATACAGCTTCCTTGCGACTGACAGAGACGTAGGCAAAGTTTAAAGTTGCTATTTCCATTAAATCTCGTTAATCAGAAAAACGGTAATTTACACTTGCAGCGGAACAAAATTCCGTTCCGCCCAGCGTCTGGCTCGAACCCACGACCCTGGGATTAAGAGTCTGACGCTCTACCGACTGAGCTAGCCGGCTACCTCGGTGAATACCTGCCGGGTAGCACGTCACACAGTACTCGTTTGGGTTGGGTGGTCCCATACAGAATCTCTCCATGATGCCTAATGTTTTCCTAACGTCACACTCGTCACGTACTTCACTTTTATGTCATAATCATTTCTGAGAGGTAAAGAAATTGCATGACAACATGCAGAGCTAGTGGCGTCAAAATTAACGCACATACTTTATGTGACTCAAAAGCCGAACGAGTTACTTTCCGACGTTGTTTTAGATGTGCAAGTGATAGTCAAAACTCGCTGTGTCGGCACTCTGCCGACCATTTCGCTAGTTAACACCGGTCTTGTTGTGTGTGTTTCAAGCTCAAGAGCATCTCCAAGCAAAAAATGGTCAACAGCAACATTCAGACGGTTTCGTACTGCTCAATTGCTACATTAAAACGTTATGTTTCTTTTTCAGAACTGGAAAAACACAAGCGTGACAGCAATCGAACCTGTCACCTTCAGATCCGAAGTCCGACGCCTTATCCATTTTTTTTTTTTCTGTTTTTTTTTTTTTTTTTTTTTTTTTTTTTTTTTTTTTTTTTTTCTCATCCACTGCTTCTCGGCAACCTAGCATACTTCTTTGTAATATATAATAAAGTTGTAGGAAGTAGTGGACCCTGAACCTGTATATTATTTTTTTTAATTTCTGTTTAGTTTTTTTATTGTTATTATTATTATTTTTGTTTGTTTGTTATTTTTTTTATTGTAAAAGAAAAATCTTCATGGAATGTGAAGAAGGAATTTTATGTTAAGGCACTAATTCCATAGCCTCCTTTCCTTCTTGAGATTAATAATAAAAATAAAAAAGTATGTTCCCTTCCATGGAAACAAATGAGACTTCCTTCTCAGTCATAAAATGAATGTATAAGAAAACAATTTATCTTTAACCCTGCGATACTGGCTTTCGGCTTCGGCTTCTTCTGTGCAATAAACAAAATAGCCTTCTTTGCCAGCAGAGGATAAGTGATCGTAATATGAAACTGTAAAATTGTACTTCTCCCCAATTGTTTTTGTTTAAGCGTCGTTTCGCTTAAATAAACGATTTTTGTTTATCTCGTTGGCTTGTCAACCAATGCCCAGTCGCTCGAATACAATTTTAAGCATATTGCCGTAGTTTTTCTTGTGGTCTTTATATTTCAGGGCGTTATAAAAAGCACACTTCAAGTACACGTAAAAATCAGTGGAATTGTCATTTCCCAGGTGATTAATTACGTAATTCACATAGTGTCCCATTAACCAATGGACCGAGTTGTTTTTTGCTGCTGGAAAATAGCAAGTCTGAGGCCTGAGGAATGTAACAGGGGGAAAATTTTCCACCGAAGATCTCGTAAGAAAAGCCAGTTGTTCCCTAATCCAATTACAGAGTTGTAGATTGCCACCGCACGTGAATCTGTGCACTAACGTGTCGATCAATTTACATTTGAGACATAGGTTCGTGTCGCTAACGCCGATTGCATGTAACCTTTCATTGGTGCTTACGGTCTCATTCACTGTTTTATACCACGCTGACTTGACGTCCGATGGTAGACCACGCATATTAATATTTTTCCATATGGCGTCCCAATCAGTGTGTGGGTATTTACTTTCCAATTTGTTTCTCCCCTCCATTTTCTTTCGATGGCACAGAATATCGCGGGCCGTGATCCGTCGTGAGTTGATGATGACACCGCCGAGATAGCTGAATTCCACAAAATATACACGAACGTACTGGAGCCGGTTATTTATTTTTTGCACATTCACCGGCGCCTGTAAACTGGCAGGCCTGACAACTTCAAATAATTTAGTTGTAATGCTATCAGCGTGGTCGCTAAGGATAGTGGCGGTCCTTTT
The DNA here is from genome assembly GCF_023897955.1 of Schistocerca gregaria. Lineage (NCBI taxonomy): Eukaryota > Metazoa > Arthropoda > Insecta > Orthoptera > Acrididae > Schistocerca > Schistocerca gregaria. The sequence continues at coordinate 49,124 of NW_026062387.1, forward strand.
TATAAAAAGCGCAGACGCCTTATTTCTGATGTCAACTAACCCCAAACCTCCATTCCTGGGATCTAAGGTCGCAGTTTTTGCGTCGACTCTGAATATATCCCCTCTCCAAAGATAGCTGGCAATGGTAGACATTATCTTTTTTCCAATCATTTTCGGTAGTGGGAAGATCTGTGCTATAAAGTAACTCCTGGAGAGAATGCAGTGGTTAATGAAAATCACCCTCTGAACTTGGTTCATGTTACGGTGGAGGTTTTCCCTTGTTGTGCCAAGAAGTTGTCCCGACGTATTTCTCCAATTGATAGCTGCCATTTTTAACGGACAAGGTGTCAGTGTTATTCCTAGTGCTTTGCATTGGGTGACCATTGTGGCCCAGGCTAAGGTGGTATGTTGAAAACCCCGCAGGTTTAGGAGTTTGCTTTTGTTTGCGTTGACACCTGCTCCGGAGACTCTACAGTACTTTTTAATTAGCGTTTCCAATTTCAAAATGTCGTCGGGATTTCGCAGGACGACTCCGACATCATCGGCATAGGCGTTTATGACTGTTCGGTGACCAGATAATGTGATGCCAGTTAGAGTGGCATGAACACTGCGGAGGAAAGGTTCTAATGAAAGCACGAATAGGAACATGGAAAGGGGGCTTCCTTGAGGAACGCCGCGCCTGATCTGAATCTGCTTTGTCCTCTGGCAGTTAACTGATATACAAGCGCTGATGCCTGTTGCAACATTTCTGATCACACTTACGACTCGCTCATTAAAACCTATTTTGTTCAGTGTGGCACTAAGGAATCTATGATCCACACGATCAAATGCTTTCTGGAAGTCAATAAACATGATAGCACATTTTATGGTGGTCACAGCAGTGATTGCAATTACATCTCTATATTCAGCTATGCTTTTGAAAATGCTCTTGGTAGGCACACAGGACTGGTATGGACTTACTATCTTTTTGGCCAACTGTGAGAGTCTGTTGTTTAAAATTCTGCCGATGATTTTATAATCGGAGTTTAACAGGGAGATAGGACGAAAGTTGTTGAGGTTTCTTTTTGCAGCATTTTTTGGGATTAGTACTATTGTGCTCTCTTTAAAAACAGCAGGTAAATGCTTTCCCTGAAGCACCTCGTTCGTCATTCGGGTAAACATGTCACCAATCAGTGGCCAGTATCGTTTATAAAATTCAACAGGCAAACCATCCGGTCCCGGCGATTTCCTCAGAGGAGATTTGCAGATGATTCTGTGGATATCTTCGTTAGTACACTCAACGAGAAGGTCTTCGTTTTCCTCGTCCGAGACCTGTGGAGCTATGTAACTAAGGAACTCATCGAAGGACTCTTCACATACCGGGTTGGCAGTGTATAGGTCTTCGTAATATTTGTGCACTGCATTGACGATGGCTCTCTGAGTCGTGAGTGTCTCGCCAGTTTCAGACTGAAGTCCATCAATGAAGGTGCGTCTCCTGTTTCTTTCGTGCTTCAGTAGATGGTACAAGGAAGCATGTTCATCCTCCACGACTGTCTTAGCCTTGGATTTTAATTTCAGACCCTCCATCTGCTGTCTTTTAAGACTGAGCAATTTGGCCTTAGTTTGCTTGATATCTGCCAGACGGACGTTGGAAGTGTTTGCCTGCTCATATAAATTTCGCAGCATGGTATAATAAAATTCTATGGAATTTTTCAAGTCTTTCGATCGTTGTACACTATACTGGATGAGAACTTTTCTCAGTTTAGGCTTTGCCCTGTTGCACCACCAGTCTAGTACTGAGACGTGTCTATCTGCAGAGCGGAGGCACAATGCCCACGCTTCTGTCAAACTTTCTTCTAATCCGTCGTCCTGCATCAGTGACGTATTAAGGTGCCATGAACTTCTAAAACGGCGAGTGGGTTGCGCAGTAAGGTTGATGGAAGCTAGCACGGAGCTATGATCAGAAAAGTAAACTGGAATCGTCTCTGCTTTAATGAAGGAGCTAACTAGACTTTGCGATATGTAGAGTCTGTCGATCCTGCTACGTGAGTGAGGACCTAGGAATGTAAATGCCACAAATGTGGGATACATTATTTCCCAAGCATCTTTAAGCTGTAAAACAGTGACGAAACGCTTCAGTTCATTGCAGGTATTAAAATTCGGAACCTGGTCTTTCTTATTTATCACACAATTAAAATCACCGCCTATTATAAGATCTTTTGGGTTTTTCCGTAATAAATAAATGATTTCTTCTTTATAGAACTGTGCTCTTTCCATTCTATTAGATGTGCCAGAAGGGGCATACAGATTGATAAGGGTAGAACCAAAGACTTTTATACCTATCGCTCTGCCGGAGTCCAACCTCTCGATATCCGAGACAGGAATCCCCTCCCTGACTAAAATTGCTGTACCGACGTTGGTGTCAAGTGAGACATTTAAAATCGCCAAATATCCAGGCACTGTAAGATTAGTCAGCACTACTTCCTGTAGGAAAGCAATGTCCGTCCCTGACTCATATAAATAATCCTTGAGCGCTGTAACTTTAGTCACGGATGTAATCCTGTTAATATTGATAGTCGTAATTGTATATGCCTGGGACATTTAGTTTGCATAAAAAGTAAATAAGTGATTAAAAAGATAACAAAATATTAATAAAAAAAAAAGAGATGTGCAGCTCCTAGAAGGGAGAAACGACTCTGCTTAAACAAACATCCAAAAGAATAGTCAGTATTTGAAGCTCGGTAAACACTTCATCTGGTTCCTCTGAAATATGACTAAGACAGTAGTACAATTAGAAATGAAACTGGTTCAACAAAATCCTTTTTTTTGTCATCTTACAGCCTCATTTTGGTGCAGGATTCCGAACATCTCGGGTTTTAGTTTTACCGAGGGGCTTTGCATCACTAATGTCACTTGAAGGTACCTCCTTAGGTCTTTCCGTGATGATTTCATACAAGACGTTCTTGGCCGTCGCTTCCTCTTGTGCTGGTTGTTGTTTGCTTTGGTTACGGGAAGCTTTGAGATTAGGTTGCGGTTTGAGTCGGCGTCTTCGGACATCTTGGTTCAACGCGCCGTCATTCGGATTGTCTATCTTTACCACCGTTGTGACCGAAGCTGTCTCAACAGCGTCCTTTTTACGAGTGCCATTTCCTTGTTCTTCCGTCACTAGCTCCAGAGCACTGACGGAGTCGGCGGTTTGTGGGTCTGTAAATTCTTGAGTTGGGTTCCGCTCCGTCACCTCTTGTGCTTCGGAGTGCGCCTCTTCCGTCTCCGCGACAATCGTTACTGCGTCCCCTCCGTGGACCGTTTGTACCTGTTCAGCCGCCGACAGCGGCCGGGTTGCCTTAGCGGCTGTCGTCACGTCAATACATGTACTGTTTGTTTCCTCGAGCACATCCGCATTACACTGCTTCTGCTTGCGGGTGGAAGGCGAATTACGGGCGGACTCGCCGTCCGAGCCGTCATCGGTCATTTCCAACGGTCGCTTCTTATTCTGGAGATCGCAATCGGGAACAGAAGGGTGTGATGGAATGACGCTCAGGGGAGGGAACTCCGTAGTAGCTATGGCGGGCACTGCAGAAGTACATGCACCACTATCGTTAACCGAAAGAAGGGAAGTGCTATTTGGTAAGACATCGCTGAGGGTCAGTTTTTGACGCTGTGTTAGATTGTTCCGAAGAACAAAAACACGGCGCGGACAATCTTGTCGGAAATGACCTGTCTCATTGCAAATATTGCACGTGCGCTCCTGACCAGAATACACAACATGTGCTTTATGGCCTGCAACGGATATATGGGACGGAATGTTGGCTTTCACCTCCATTTCAACGGATCTAATGCCATTAAAACACTGTATCTTGTATAGCTTCGACCATCTTTCGTTATAGATAGATTTAACTTCGCCATATTTAGATAGAGCGTCCTTGATCAACTGATTATCAATTTCAATTGGAACATTCAAAATCCTGACATTGGTGTACATGATATCAGCTTTTCGTACAGAGACATTACTTTTTGAACCGTCTCGATGAACAAATTCGACGGAATTACCCCATTTTGCAAGCAACTTATCGACTGTCACTGAGTTCAGAAATTTAACAAAAACACAGTATTTTTCAGCATCTAATTGCGTGGTATGAACAGAGTCAGAATTTATACCGATTACCTCAGTCAGCCAATCGTGGATTTCCAGCGCAGTGGGTTGGACCGGCCGTGTTTCTTTCTCGAACGAGAAGACTAAAGTATTCTTCCTGACGGTGTAAGACATGGTCGTCGGTTCCGACGAAATTCCGGCAACAACCGAAATTGCGGCGAAGCACGAGACGTGGAACGGACGAAAGCACTATAAAAACACTTATCAGAGACACCACTCAAAACATAACAGCGAAAATGTACAGCTAACTTCACGTAAACACCAAACACCGGCGATAGCGCTAACGTACGCGGAGTAAACAACAAGCACGTCCGACCGCGGCGACGGCTAAAGCCAGAATGGGCCACACGGTCACTGACGACCAACATTTACATGTATACGACTCATCTCGAAACGCTCACACCCCTGAGGATTTGTGTTTTCGTTCTACACAGCCGCTGCCCCTTGCTCTTTCCCACCCATTCGTTACATTCAACCTCTGACGAGACCGATTAAATATAGACTGAGAAACAAGACCACACACTTTGCGCATTCGGAATCGAAGGCAGGGCGACCCTCGCCGCATTTGCTACGATTGCCATTTGCTACTTCTGCAGAAGCGGCGGCGGCGGCGGCGGCGACGACGACGACGACGACGACGACGACGACGAATATCGCGAGAGGCTCTGAGATATGTGAGAAATACATCTATAAAATGTAATTCAGACTGCCTCGTCCCACCTTATGCTGTACCGCTTTGGCAAATGCTTTATCTGCGCCATTCGCCTTAATCGCATCTGAGAGTGATTGTTAAAAAAACGCCTGTCGCTAATTGTTCGTCATCACAGGTACTGTTTGCTATACGGCCACGACGCGCAACTGATTTCCAAAATTCATCTTTCTCCTGTGAGGATGGAACTTACGACCCCTGGTTTATTAGACCAGTGCTCTACCACTGAGCTAAAGAGGCGCGGCCTAGCGGTACTCTTGGGTACTTCGTCCTTACGGTCGTCTGCATCATCAGACTTTAGCTGACAACACTTCATATTACCGGCTAATATTTGCAGCTATGGCGACAAATTACTGCTTGGCTACACATCTGACACGTAACCGATGTGCTCTCCAAACAACAACACTTGCATTTCAGAACATGTCTTTCACACATGTCTACAAAATCACCTTCACCTTCAAATACAGCTTCCTTGCGACTGACAGAGACGTAGGCAAAGTTTAAAGTTGCTATTTCCATTAAATCTCGTTAATCAGAAAAACGGTAATTTACACTTGCAGCGGAACAAAATTCCGTTCCGCCCAGCGTCTGGCTCGAACCCACGACCCTGGGATTAAGAGTCTGACGCTCTACCGACTGAGCTAGCCGGCTACCTCGGTGAATACCTGCCGGGTAGCACGTCACACAGTACTCGTTTGGGTTGGGTGGTCCCATACAGAATCTCTCCATGATGCCAAATGTTTTCCTAACGTCACACTCGTCACGTACTTCACTTTTATGTCATAATCATTTCTGAGAGGTAAAGAAATTGCATGACAACATGCAGAGCTAGTGGCGTCAAAATTAACGCACATACTTTATGTGACTCAAAAGCCGAACGAGTTACTTTCCGACGTTGTTTTAGATGTGCAAGTGATAGTCAAAACTCGCTGTGTCGGCACTCTGCCGACCATTTCGCTAGTTAACACCGGTCTTGTTGTGTGTGTTTCAAGCTCAAGAGCATCTCCAAGCAAAAAATGGTCAACAGCAACATTCAGACGGTTTCGTACTGCTCAATTGCTACATTAAAACGTTATGTTTCTTTTTCAGAACTGGAAAAACACAAGCGTGACAGCAATCGAACCTGTCACCTTCAGATCCGAAGTCCGACGCCTTATCCATTAGGCCAGACGGTCACTGACGACCAACATTTACATGTATACGACTCATCTCGAAACGCTCACACCCCTGAGGATTTGTGTTTTCGTTCTACACAGCCGCTGCCCCTTGCTCTTTCCCACCCATTCGTTACATTCAACCTCTGACGAGACCGATTAAATATAGACTGAGAAACAAGACCACACACTTTGTGCATTCGGAATCGAAGGCAGGGCGACCCTCGCCGCATTTGCTACGATTGCCATTTGCTACTTCTGCAGAAGCGGCGGCGGCGGCGGCGACGACGACGACGACGACGACGACGACGACGACGACGACGAATATCGCGAGAGGCTCTGAGATATGTGAGAAATACATCTATAAAATGTAATTCAGACTGCCTCGTCCCACCTTATGCTGTACCGCTTTGGCAAATGCTTTATCTGCGCCATTCGCCTTAATCGCATCTGAGAGTGATTGTTAAAAAAACGCCTGTCGCTAATTGTTCGTCATCACAGGTACTGTTTGCTATACGGCCACGATGCGCAACTGATTTCCAAAATTCATCTTTCTCCTGTGAGGATGGAACTTACGACCCCTGGTTTATTAGACCAGTGCTCTACCACTGAGCTAAAGAGGCGCGGCCTAGCGGTACTCTTGGGTACTTCGTCCTTACGGTCGTCTGCATCATCAGACTTTAGCTGACAACACTTCATATTACCGGCTAATATTTGCAGCTATGGCGACAAATTACTGCTTGGCTACACATCTGACACGTAACCGATGTGCTCTCCAAACAACAACACTTGCATTTCAGAACATGTCTTTCACACATGTCTACAAAATCACCTTCACCTTCAAATACAGCTTCCTTGCGACTGACAGAGACGTAGGCAAAGTTTAAAGTTGCTATTTCCATTAAATCTCGTTAATCAGAAAAACGGTAATTTACACTTGCAGCGGAACAAAATTCCGTTCCGCCCAGCGTCTGGCTCGAACCCACGACCCTGGGATTAAGTGTCTGACGCTCTACCGACTGAGCTAGCCGGCTACCTCGGTGAATACCTGCCGGGTAGCACGTCACACAGTACTCGTTTGGGTTGGGTGGTCCCATACAGAATCTCTCCATGATGCCTAATGTTTTCCTAACGTCACACTCGTCACGTACTTCACTTTTATGTCATAATCATTTCTGAGAGGTAAAGAAATTGCATGACAACATGCAGAGCTAGTGGCGTCAAAATTAACGCACATACTTTATGTGACTCAAAAGCCGAACGAGTTACTTTCCGACGTTGTTTTAGATGTGCAAGTGATAGTCAAAACTCGCTGTGTCGGCACTCTGCCGACCATTTCGCTAGTTAACACCGGTCTTGTTGTGTGTGTTTCAAGCTCAAGAGCATCTCCAAGCAAAAAATGGTCAACAGCAACATTCAGACGGTTTCGTACTGCTCAATTGCTACATTAAAACGTTATGTTTCTTTTTCAGAACTGGAAAAACACAAGCGTGACAGCAATCGAACCTGTAACCTTCAGATCCGAAGTCCGACGCCTTATCCATTAGGCCACACGGTCACTGACGACCAACATTTACATGTATACGACTCATCTCGAAACGCTCACACCCCTGAGGATTTGTGTTTTCGTTCTACACAGCCGCTGCCCCTTGCTCTTTCCCACCCATTCGTTACATTCAACCTCTGACGAGACCGATTAAATATAGACTGAGAAACAAGACCACACACTTTGTGCATTCGGAATCGAAGGCAGGGCGACCCTCGCCGCATTTGCTACGATTGCCATTTGCTACTTCTGCAGAAGCGGCGGCGGCGGCGACGACGACGACGACGACGACGACGACGACGACGACGAATATCGCGAGAGGCTCTGAGATATGTGAGAAATACATCTATAAAATGTAATTCAGACTGCCTCGTCCCACCTTATGCTGTACCGCTTTGGCAAATGCTTTATCTGCGCCATTCGCCTTAATCGCATCTGAGAGTGATTGTTAAAAAAACGCCTGTCGCTAATTGTTCGTCATCACAGGTACTGTTTGCTATACGGCCACGACGCGCAACTGATTTCCAAAATTCATCTTTCTCCTGTGAGGATGGAACTTACGACCCCTGCTTTATTAGACCAGTGCTCTACCACTGAGCTAAAGAGGCGCGGCCTAGCGGTACTCTTGGGTACTTCGTCCTTATGGTCGTCTGCATCATCAGACTTTAGCTGACAACACTTCATATTACCGGCTAATATTTGCAGCTATGGCGACAAATTACTGCTTGGCTACACATCTGACACGTAACCGATGTGCTCTCCAAACAACAACACTTGCATTTCAGAACATGTCTTTCACACATGTCTACAAAATCACCTTCACCTTCAAATACAGCTTCCTTGCGACTGACAGAGACGTAGGCAAAGTTTAAAGTTGCTATTTCCATTAAATCTCGTTAATCAGAAAAACGGTAATTTACACTTGCAGCGGAACAAAATTCCGTTCCGCCCAGCGTCTGGCTCGAACCCACGACCCTGGGATTAAGAGTCTGACGCTCTACCGACTGAGCTAGCCGGCTACCTCGGTGAATACCTGCCGGGTAGCACGTCACACAGTACTCGTTTGGGTTGGGTGGTCCCATACAGAATCTCTCCATGATGCCTAATGTTTTCCTAACGTCACACTCGTCACGTACTTCACTTTTATGTCATAATCATTTCTGAGAGGTAAAGAAATTGCATGACAACATGAAGAGCTAGTGGCGTCAAAATTAACGCACATACTTTATGTGACTCAAAAGCCGAACGAGTTACTTTCCGACGTTGTTTTAGATGTGCAAGTGATAGTCAAAACTCGCTGTGTCGGCACTCTGCCGACAATTTCGCTAGTTAACACCGGTCTTGTTGTGTGTGTTTCAAGCTCAAGAGCATCTCCAAGCAAAAAATGGTCAACAGCAACATTCAGACGGTTTCGTACTGCTCAATTGCTACATTAAAACGTTATGTTTCTTTTTCAGAACTGGAAAAACACAAGCGTGACAGCATTCGAACCTGTAATCTTCAGATCCGAAGTCCGACGCCTTATCCATTAGGCCACACGGTCACTGACGACCAACATTTACATGTATACGACTCATCTCGGAACGCTCACACCCCTGAGGATTTGTGTTTTCGTTCTACACAGCCGCTGCCCCTTGCTCTTTCCCACCCATTCGTTACATTCAACCTCTGACGAGACCGACCAAATATAGACTGTGAAACAAGACCACACACTTTGTGCATTCGGAATCGAAGGCAGGGCGTCCCTCGCCGCATTTGCTACGATTGCCATTTGCTACTTCTGCACAAGCGGCGGCGGCGACGACGACGACGACGACGACGACGACGACGACGACGACGACGACGACGACGACGAATATCGCGAGAGGCTCTGAGATATGTGAGAAATACATCTATAAAATGTAATTCAGACTGCCTCGTCCCACCTTATGCTGTACCGCTTTGGCAAATGCTTTATCTGCGCCATTTGCCTTAATCGCATCTGAGAGTAATTCTTAAAAAAACGCCTGTCGCTAATTGTTCGTCATCACAGGTACTGTTTGCTATACGGCCACGACGCGCAACTGATTTCCAAAATTCATCTTTCTCCTGTGAGGATGGAACTTACGACCCCTGGTTTATTAGACCATTGCTCTACCACTGAGCTAAAGAGGCGCGGCCTAGCGGTACTCTTGGGTACTTCGTCCTTACGGTCGTCTGCATCATCAGACTTTAGCTGACAACACTTCATATTACCGGCTAATATTTGCAGCTATGGCGACAAATTACTGCTTGGCTACACATCTGACACGTAACCGATGTGCTCTCCAAACAACAACACTTGCATTTCAGAACATGTCTTTCACACATGTCTACAAAATCACCTTCACCTTCAAATACAGCTTCCTTGCGACTGACAGAGACGTAGGCAAAGTTTAAAGTTGCTATTTCCATTAAATCTCGTTAATCAGAAAAACGGTAATTTACACCTGCAGCGGAACAAAACTCCGTTCCGCAAAGCGTCTGGCTCGAACCCACGACCCTGGGATTAAGAGTCTGACGCTCTACCGACTGAGCTAGCCGGCTACCTCGGTGAATACCTGCCGGGTAGCACGTCACACAGTACTCGTTTGGGTTGGGTGGCCCCATACAGAATCTCTCCATGATGCCTAATGTATTCCTAACGTCACACTCGTCACGTACTTCACTTTTATGTCAAAATCCTTTCTGAGAGGTAAAGAAATTGCATGACAACATGAAGAGCTAGTGGCGTCAAAATTAACGCACATACTTTATGTGACTCAAAAGCCGAACGAGTTACTTTCCGACGTTGTTTTAGATGTGCAAGTGATAGTCAAAACTCGCTGTGTCGGCACTCTGCCGACCATTTCGCTAGTTAACACCGGTCTTGTTGTGTGTGTTTCAAGCTCAAGAGCATCTCCAAGCAAAAAATGGTCAACAGCAACATTCAGACGGTTTCGTACTGCTCAATTGCTACATTAAAACGTTATGTTTCTTTTTCAGAACTGGAAAAACACAAGCGTGACAGCATACGAACCTGTAATCTTCAGATCCGAAGTCCGACGCTTTATCCATTAGGCCACACGGTCACTGACGACCAACATTTACATGTATACGACTCATCTCGAAACGCTCACACCCCTGAGGATTTGTGTTTTCGTTCTACACAGCCGCTGCCCCTTGCTCTTTCCCACCCATTCGTTACATTCAACCTCTGACGAGACCGACCAAATATAGACTGTGAAACAAGACCACACACTTTGTGCATTCGGAATCGAAGGCAGGGCGTCCCTCGCCGCATTTGCCACGATTGCCATTTGCTACTTCTGCAGAAGCGGCGACGACGACGACGACGACGACGACGACGACGACGACGACGAATATCGCGAGAGGCTCTGAGATATGTGAGAAATACATCTATAAAATGTAATTCAGACTGCCTCGTCCCACCTTATGCTGTACCGCTTTGGCAAATGCTTTATCTGCGCCATTTGCCTTAATCGCATCTGAGAGTAATTCTTAAAAAAACGCCTGTCGCTAATTGTTCGTCATCACAGGTACTGTTTGCTATACGGCCACGACGCGCAACTGATTTCCAAAATTCATCTTTCTCCTGTGAGGATGGAACTTACGACCCCTGGTTTATTAGACCATTGCTCTACCACTGAGCTAAAGAGGCGCGGCCTAGCGGTACTCTTGGGTACTTCGTCCTTACGGTCGTCTGCATCATCAGACTTTAGCTGACAACACTTCATATTACCGGCTAATATTTGCAGCTATGGCGACAAATTACTGCTTGGCTACACATCTGACACGTAACCGATGTGCTCTCCAAACAACAACACTTGCATTTCAGAACATGTCTTTCACACATGTCTACAAAATCACCTTCACCTTCAAATACAGCTTCCTTGCGACTGACAGAGACGTAGGCAAAGTTTAAAGTTGCTATTTCCATTAAATCTCGTTAATCAGAAAAACGGTAATTTACACCTGCAGCGGAACAAAACTCCGTTCCGCCCAGCGTCTGGCTCGAACCCACGACCCTGGGATTAAGAGTCTGACGCTCTACCGACTGAGCTAGCCGGCTACCTCGGTGAATACCTGCCGGGTAGCACGTCAAACAGTACTCGTTTGGGTTGGGTGGCCCCATACAGAATCTCTCCATGATGCCTAATGTTTTCCTAACGTCACACTCGTCACGTACTTCACTTTTATGTCATAATCCTTTCTGAGAGGTAAAGAAATTGCATGACAACATGCAGAGCTAGTGGCGTCAAAATTAACGCACATACTTTATGTGACTCAAAAGCCGAACGAGTTACTTTCCGACGTTGTTTTAGATGTGCAAGTGATAGTCAAAACTCGCTGTGTCGGCACTCTGCCGACCATTTCGCTAGTTAACACCGGTCTTGTTGTGTGTGTTTCAAGCTCAAGAGCATCTCCAAGCAAAAAATGGTCAACAGCAACATTCAGACGGTTTCGTACTGCTCAATTGCTACATTAAAACGTTATGTTTCTTTTTCAGAACTGGAAAAACACAAGCGTGACAGCACTCGAAACTGTAACCTTCAGATCCGAAGTCCGACGCCTTATCCATTAGGCCACACGGTCACTGACGACCAACATTTACATGTATACGACTCATCTCGAAACGCTCACACCCCTGAGGATTTGTGTTTTCGTTCTACACAGCCGCTGCCCCTTGCTCTTTCCCACCCATTCGTTACATTCAACCTCTGACGAGACCGACCAAATATAGACTGAGAAACAAGACCACACACTTTGTGTATTCGGAATCGAAGGCAGGGCGACCCTCGCCGCATTTGCCACGATTGCCATTTGCTACTTCTGCTGAAGCGGCGGCGGCGGCGACGACGACGACGACGACGACGACGACGAATATCGCGAGAGGCTCTGAGATATGTGAGAAATACATCTATAAAATGTAATTCAGACTGCCTCGTCCCACCTTATGCTGTACCGCTTTGGCAAATGCTTTATCTGCGCCATTCGCCTTAATCGCATCTGAGAGTGATTCTTAAAAAAACGCCTGTCGCTAATTGTTCGTCATCACAGGTTCTGTTTGCTATACGGCCACGACGCGCAACTGATTTCCAAAATTCATCTTCCTCCTGTGAGGATGGAACTTACGACCCCTGGTTTATTAGACCAGTGCTCTACCACTGAGCTAAAGAGGCGCGGCCTAGCGGTACTCTTGGGTACTTCGTCCTTACGGTCGTCTGCATCATCAGACTTTAGCTGACAACACTTCATATTACCGGCTAATATTTGCAGCTATGGCGACAAATTACTGCTTGACTACACATCTGACACGTAACCGATGTGCTCTCCAAACAACAACACTTGCATTTCAGAACATGTATTTCACACATGTCTACAAAATCACCTTCACCTTCAAATACAGCTTCCTTGCGACTGACAGAGACGTAGGCAAAGTTTAAAGTTGCTATTTCCATTTAATCTCGTTAATCAGAAAAACGGTAATTTACACCTGCAGCGGAACAAAACTCCGATCCGCCCAGCGTCTGGCTCGAACCCACGACCCTGGGATTAAGAGTTTGACGCTCTAGCGACTGAGCTAGCCGGCTACCTCGGTGAATACCTGCCGGGTAGCACGTCACACAGTACTCGTTTGGGTTGGGTGGCCCCATACAGAATCTCTCCATGATGCCTAATGTTTTCCTAACGTCACACTCGTCACGTACTTCACGTTTATGTCATAATCCTTTCTGAGAGGTAAAGAAATTGCATGACAACATGCAGAGCTAGTGGCGTCAAAATTAACGCACATACTTTATGTGACTCAAAAGCCGAACGAGTTACTTTCCGACGTTGTTTTAGATGTGCAAGTGATAGTCAAAACTCGCTGTGTCGGCACTCTGCCTACTTTTTCACTAGTTAACACCGGTCTTGTTGTGTGTGTTTCAAGCTCAAGAGCATCTCCAAGCAAAAAATGGTCAACAGCAACATTCAGACGGTTTCGTACTGCTCAATTGCTACATTAAAACGTTATGTTTCTTTTTCAGAACTGGAAAAACACAAGTGTGACAGCATTCGAACCTGTAATCTTCAGATCCGAAGTCCGACGCCTTATCCATTAGGCCACACGGTCACTGACGAACAACTTTTACATGTATACGACTCATCTCTAAACGCTCACACCCCTTAGGATTTGTGTTTTCGTTCTACACAGCCGCTGCCCCTTGCTCTTTCCCACCCATTCGTTACTTTCAACCTCTGACGAGACCGACCAAATATAGACTGTGAAACAAGACCACACACTTTGTGCATTCGGAATCGAAGGCAGGGCGTCCCTCGCCGCATTTGCTACGATTGCCATTTGCTACTTCTGCAGAAGCGGCGGCGACGACGACGACGACGACGACGACGACGACGACGAATATCGCGAGAGGCTCTGAGATATGTGAGAAATACATCTATAAAATGTAATTCAGACTGCCTCGTCCCACCTTATGCTGTACCGCTTTGGCAAATGCTTTATCTGCGCCATTTGCCTTAATCGCATCTGAGAGTAATTCTTAAAAAAACGCCTGTCGCTAATTGTTCGTCATCACAGGTACTGTTTGCTATACGGCCACGACGCGCAACTGATTTCCAAAATTCATCTTTCTCCTGTGAGGATGGAACTTACGACCCCTGGTTTGTTACACCAGTGCTCTACCACTGAGCTAAAGAGGCGCGGCCTAGCGGTACTCTTGGGTACTTCGTCCTTACGGTCGTCTGCATCATCAGACTTTAGCTGACAACACTTCATATTACCGGCTAATATTTGCAGCTATGGCGACAAATTACTGCTTGGCTACACATCTGACACGTAACCGATGTGCTCTCCAAACAACAACACTTGCATTTCAGAACATGTCTTTCACACATGTCTACAAAATCACCTTCACCTTCAAATACAGCTTCCTTGCGACTGACAGAGACGTAGGCAAAGTTTAAAGTTGCTATTTCCATTAAATCTCGTTAATCAGAAAAACGGTAATTTACACCTGCAGCGGAACAAAACTCCGATCCGCCCAGCGTCTGGCTCGAACCCACGACCCTGGGATTAAGAGTCTGACGCTCTACCGACTGAGCTAGCCGGCTACCTCGGTGAATACCTGCCGGGTAGCACGTCACACAGTACTCGTTTGGGTTGGGTGGCCCCATACAGAATCTCTCCATGATGCCTAATGTTTTCCTAACGTCACACTCGTCACGTACTTCACTTTTATGTCATAATCCTTTCTGAGAGGTAAAGAAATTGCATGACAACATGCAGAGCTAGTGGCGTCAAAATTAACGCACATACTTTATGTGACTCAAAAGCCGAACGAGTTACTTTCCGACGTTGTTTTAGATGTGCAAGTGATAGTCAAAACTCGCTGTGTCGGCACTCTGCCGACCATTTCGCTAGTTAACACCGGTCTTGTTGTGTGTGTTTCAAGCTCAAGAGCATCTCCAAGCAAAAAATGGTCAACAGCAACATTCAGACGGTTTCGTACTGCTCAATTGCTACATTAAAACGTTATGTTTCTTTTTCAGAACTGGAAAAACACAAGCGTGACAGCATACGAACCTGTAATCTTCAGATCCGAAGTCCGACGCTTTATCCATTAGGCCACACGGTCACTGACGACCAACATTTACATGTATACGACTCATCTCGAAACGCTCACACCCCTGAGGATTTGTGTTTTCGTTCTACACAGCCGCTGCCCCTTGCTCTTTCCCACCCATTCGTTACATTCAACCTCTGACGAGACCGACCAAATATAGACTGTGAAACAAGACCACACACTTTGTGCTTTCGGAATCGAAGGCAGGGCGTCCCTCGCCGCATTTGCCACGATTGCCATTTGCTACTTCTGCAGAAGCGGCGACGACGACGACGACGACGACGACGACGACGACGACGAATATCGCGAGAGGCTCTGAGATATGTGAGAAATACATCTATAAAATGTAATTCAGACTGCCTCGTCCCACCTTATGCTGTACCGCTTTGGCAAATGCTTTATCTGCGCCATTTGCCTTAATCGCATCTGAGAGTAATTCTTAAAAAAACGCCTGTCGCTAATTGTTCGTCATCACAGGTACTGTTTGCTATACGGCCACGACGCGCAACTGATTTCCAAAATTCATCTTTCTCCTGTGAGGATGGAACTTACGACCCCTGGTTTATTAGACCATTGCTCTACCACTGAGCTAAAGAGGCGCGGCCTAGCGGTACTCTTGGGTACTTCGTCCTTACGGTCGTCTGCATCATCAGACTTTAGCTGACAACACTTCATATTACCGGCTAATATTTGCAGCTATGGCGACAAATTACTGCTTGGCTACACATCTGACACGTAACCGATGTGCTCTCCAAACAACAACACTTGCATTTCAGAACATGTCTTTCACACATGTCTACAAAATCACCTTCACCTTCAAATACAGCTTCCTTGCGACTGACAGAGACGTAGGCAAAGTTTAAAGTTGCTATTTCCATTAAATCTCGTTAATCAGAAAAACGGTAATTTACACCTGCAGCGGAACAAAACTCCGTTCCGCCCAGCGTCTGGCTCGAACCCACGACCCTGGGATTAAGAGTCTGACGCTCTACCGACTGAGCTAGCCGGCTACCTCGGTGAATACCTGCCGGGTAGCACGTCACACAGTACTCGTTTGGGTTGGGTGGCCCCATACAGAATCTCTCCATGATGCCTAATGTTTTCCTAACGTCACACTCGTCACGTACTTCACTTTTATGTCATAATCCTTTCTGAGAGGTAAAGAAATTGCATGACAACATGCAGAGCTAGTGGCGTCAAAATTAACGCACATACTTTATGTGACTCAAAAGCCGAACGAGTTACTTTCCGACGTTGTTTTAGATGTGCAAGTGATAGTCAAAACTCGCTGTGTCGGCACTCTGCCGACCATTTCGCTAGTTAACACCGGTCTTGTTGTGTGTGTTTCAAGCTCAAGAGCATCTCCAAGCAAAAAATGGTCAACAGCAACATTCAGACGGTTTCGTACTGCTCAATTGCTACATTAAAACGTTATGTTTCTTTTTCAGAACTGGAAAAACACAAGCGTGACAGCACTCGAAACTGTAACCTTCAGATCCGAAGTCCGACGCCTTATCCATTAGGCCACACGGTCACTGACGACCAACATTTACATGTATACGACTCATCTCGAAACGCTCACACCCCTGAGGATTTGTGTTTTCGTTCTACACAGCCGCTGCCCCTTGCTCTTTCCCACCCATTCGTTACATTCAACCTCTGACGAGACCGACCAAATATAGACTGAGAAACAAGACCACACACTTTGTGTATTCGGAATCGAAGGCAGGGCGACCCTCGCCGCATTTGCCACGATTGCCATTTGCTACTTCTGCTGAAGCGGCGGCGGCGGCGACGACGACGACGACGACGACGACGACGAATATCGCGAGAGGCTCTGAGATATGTGAGAAATACATCTATAAAATGTAATTCAGACTGCCTCGTCCCACCTTATGCTGTACCGCTTTGGCAAATGCTTTATCTGCGCCATTCGCCTTAATCGCATCTGAGAGTGATTCTTAAAAAAACGCCTGTCGCTAATTGTTCGTCATCACAGGTTCTGTTTGCTATACGGCCACGACGCGCAACTGATTTCCAAAATTCATCTTTCTCCTGTGAGGATGGAACTTACGACCCCTGGTTTATTAGACCAGTGCTCTACCACTGAGCTAAAGAGGCGCGGCCTAGCGGTACTCTTGGGTACTTCGTCCTTACGGTCGTCTGCATCATCAGACTTTAGCTGACAACACTTCATATTACCGGCTAATATTTGCAGCTATGGCGACAAATTACTGCTTGACTACACATCTGACACGTAACCGATGTGCTCTCCAAACAACAACACTTGCATTTCAGAACATGTATTTCACACATGTCTACAAAATCACCTTCACCTTCAAATACAGCTTCCTTGCGACTGACAGAGACGTAGGCAAAGTTTAAAGTTGCTATTTCCATTAAATCTCGTTAATCAGAAAAACGGTAATTTACACCTGCAGCGGAACAAAACTCCGATCCGCCCAGCGTCTGGCTCGAACCCACGACCATGGGATTAAGAGTTTGACGCTCTAGCGACTGAGCTAGCCGGCTACCTCGGTGAATACCTGCCGGGTAGCACGTCACACAGTACTCGTTTGGGTTGGGTGGCCCCATACAGAATCTCTCCATGATGCCTAATGTTTTCCTAACGTCACACTCGTCACGTACTTCACGTTTATGTCATAATCCTTTCTGAGAGGTAAAGAAATTGCATGACAACATGCAGAGCTAGTGGCGTCAAAATTAACGCACATACTTTATGTGACTCAAAAGCCGAACGAGTTACTTTCCGACGTTGTTTTAGATGTGCAAGTGATAGTCAAAACTCGCTGTGTCGGCACTCTGCCTACTTTTTCACTAGTTAACACCGGTCTTGTTGTGTGTGTTTCAAGCTCAAGAGCATCTCCAAGCAAAAAATGGTCAACAGCAACATTCAGACGGTTTCGTACTGCTCAATTGCTACATTAAAACGTTATGTTTCTTTTTCAGAACTGGAAAAACACAAGTGTGACAGCATTCGAACCTGTAATCTTCAGATCCGAAGTCCGACGCCTTATCCATTAGGCCACACGGTCACTGACGAACAACATTTACATGTATACGACTCATCTCTAAACGCTCACACCCCTTAGGATTTGTGTTTTCGTTCTACACAGCCGCTGCCCCTTGCTCTTTCCCACCCATTCGTTACTTTCAACCTCTGACGAGACCGACCAAATATAGACTGTGAAACAAGACCACACACTTTGTGCATTCGGAATCGAAGGCAGGGCGTCCCTCGCCGCATTTGCTACGATTGCCATTTGCTACTTCTGCAGAAGCGGCGGCGACGACGACGACGACGACGACGACGACGACGAATATCGCGAGAGGCTCTGAGATATGTGAGAAATACATCTATAAAATGTAATTCAGACTGCCTCGTCCCACCTTATGCTGTACCGCTTTGGCAAATGCTTTATCTGCGCCATTTGCCTTAATCGCATCTGAGAGTAATTCTTAAAAAAACGCCTGTCGCTAATTGTTCGTCATCACAGGTACTGTTTGCTATACGGCCACGACGCGCAACTGATTTCCAAAATTCATCTTTCTCCTGTGAGGATGGAACTTACGACCCCTGGTTTGTTACACCAGTGCTCTACCACTGAGCTAAAGAGGCGCGGCCTAGCGGTACTCTTGGGTACTTCGTCCTTACGGTCGTCTGCATCATCAGACTTTAGCTGACAACACTTCATATTACCGGCTAATATTTGCAGCTATGGCGACAAATTACTGCTTGGCTACACATCTGACACGTAACCGATGTGCTCTCCAAACAACAACACTTGCATTTCAGAACATGTCTTTCACACATGTCTACAAAATCACCTTCACCTTCAAATACAGCTTCCTTGCGACTGACAGAGACGTAGGCAAAGTTTAAAGTTGCTATTTCCATTAAATCTCGTTAATCAGAAAAACGGTAATTTACACCTGCAGCGGAACAAAACTCCGATCCGCCCAGCGTCTGGCTCGAACCCACGACCCTGGGATTAAGAGTCTGACGCTCTACCGACTGAGCTAGCCGGCTACCTCGGTGAATACCTGCCGGGTAGCACGTCACACAGTACTCGTTTGGGTTGGGTGGCCCCATACAGAATCTCTCCATGATGCCTAATGTTTTCCTAACGTCACACTCGTCACGTACTTCACGTTTATGTCATAATCCTTTCTGAGAGGTAAAGAAATTGCATGACAACATGCAGAGCTAGTGGCGTCAAAATTAACGCACATACTTTATGTGACTCAAAAGCCGAACGAGTTACTTTCCGACGTTGTTTTAGATGTGCAAGTGATAGTCAAAACTCGCTGTGTCGGCACTCTGCCTACATTTTCACTAGTTAACACCGGTCTTGTTGTGTGTGTTTCAAGCTCAAGAGCATCTCCAAGCAAAAAATGGTCAACAGCAACATTCAGACGGTTTCGTACTGCTCAATTGCTACATTAAAACGTTATGTTTCTTTTTCAGAACTGGAAAAACACAAGTGTGACAGCATTCGAACCTGTAATCTTCAGATCCGAAGTCCGACGCCTTATCCATTAGGCCACACGGTCACTGACGAACAACATTTACATGTATACGACTCATCTCTAAACGCTCACACCCCTTAGGATTTGTGTTTTCGTTCTACACAGCCGCTGCCCCTTGCTCTTTCCCACCCATTCGTTACATTCAACCTCTGACGAGACCGACCAAATATAGACTGTGAAACAAGACCACACACTTTGTGCATTCGGAATCGAAGGCAGGGCGTCCCTCGCCGCATTTGCTACGATTGCCATTTGCTACTTCTGCAGAAGCGGCGGCGACGACGACGACGACGACGACGACGACGACGACGACGACGACGACGACGACGAATATCGCGAGAGGCTCTGAGATATGTGAGAAATACATCTATAAAATGTAATTCAGACTGCCTCGTCCCACCTTATGCTGTACCGCTTTGGCAAATGCTTTATCTGCGCCATTTGCCTTAATCGCATCTGAGAGTAATTCTTAAAAAAACGCCTGTCGCTAATTGTTCGTCATCACAGGTACTGTTTGCTATACGGCCACGACGCGCAACTGATTTCCAAAATTCATCTTTCTCCTGTGAGGATGGAACTTACGACCCCTGGTTTATTAGACCATTGCTCTACCACTGAGCTAAAGAGGCGCGGCCTAGCGGTACTCTTGGGTACTTCGTCCTTACGGTCGTCTGCATCATCAGACTTTAGCTGACAACACTTCATATTACCGGCTAATATTTGCAGCTATGGCGACAAATTACTGCTTGGCTACACATCTGACACGTAACCGATGTGCTCTCCAAACAACAACACTTGCATTTCAGAACATGTCTTTCACACATGTCTACAAAATCACCTTCACCTTCAAATACAGCTTCCTTGCGACTGACAGAGACGTAGGCAAAGTTTAAAGTTGCTATTTCCATTAAATCTCGTTAATCAGAAAAACGGTAATTTACACCTGCAGCGGAACAAAACTCCGTTCCGCCCAGCGTCTGGCTCGAACCCACGACCCTGGGATTAAGAGTCTGACGCTCTACCGACTGAGCTAGCCGGCTACCTCGGTGAATACCTGCCGGGTAGCACGTCACACAGTACTCGTTTGGGTTGGGTGGCCCCATACAGAATCTCTCCATGATGCCTAATGTTTTCCTAACGTCACACTCGTCACGTACTTCACTTTTATGTCATAATCCTTTCTGAGAGGTAAAGAAATTGCATGACAACATGAAGAGCTAGTGGCGTCAAAATTAACGCACATACTTTATGTGACTCAAAAGCCGAACGAGTTACTTTCCGACGTTGTTTTAGATGTGCAAGTGATAGTCAAAACTCGCTGTGTCGGCACTCTGCCGACCATTTCGCTAGTTAACACCGGTCTTGTTGTGTGTGTTTCAAGCTCAAGAGCATCTCCAAGCAAAAAATGGTCAACAGCAACATTCAGACGGTTTCGTACTGCTCAATTGCTACATTAAAACGTTATGTTTCTTTTTCAGAACTGGAAAAACACAAGCGTGACAGCATACGAACCTGTAATCTTCAGATCCGAAGTCCGACGCTTTATCCATTAGGCCACACGGTCACTGACGACCAACATTTACATGTATACGACTCATCTCTAAACGCTCACACCCCTTAGGATTTGTGTTTTCGTTCTACACAGCCGCTGCCCCTTGCTCTTTCCCACCCATTCGTTACATTCAACCTCTGACGAGACCGACCAAATATAGACTGTGAAACAAGACCACACACTTTGTGCATTCGGAATCGAAGGCAGGGCGTCCCTCGCCGCATTTGCTACGATTGCCATTTGCTACTTCTGCAGAAGCGGCGGCGACGACGACGACGACGACGACGACGACGACGACGACGACGAATATCGCGAGAGGCTCTGAGATATGTGAGAAATACATCTATAAAATGTAATTCAGACTGCCTCGTCCCACCTTATGCTGTACCGCTTTGGCAAATGCTTTATCTGCGCCATTTGCCTTAATCGCATCTGAGAGTAATTCTTAAAAAAACGCCTGTCGCTAATTGTTCGTCATCACAGGTACTGTTTGCTATACGGCCACGACGCGCAACTGATTTCCAAAATTCATCTTTCTCCTGTGAGGATGGAACTTACGACCCCTGGTTTATTAGACCATTGCTCTACCACTGAGCTAAAGAGGCGCGGCCTAGCGGTACTCTTGGGTACTTCGTCCTTACGGTCGTCTGCATCATCAGACTTTAGCTGACAACACTTCATATTACCGGCTAATATTTGCAGCTATGGCGACAAATTACTGCTTGGCTACACATCTGACACGTAACCGATGTGCTCTCCAAACAACAACACTTGCATTTCAGAACATGTCTTTCACACATGTCTACAAAATCACCTTCACCTTCAAATACAGCTTCCTTGCGACTGACAGAGACGTAGGCAAAGTTTAAAGTTGCTATTTCCATTAAATCTCGTTAATCAGAAAAACGGTAATTTACACCTGCAGCGGAACAAAACTCCGTTCCGCCCAGCGTCTGGCTCGAACCCACGACCCTGGGATTAAGAGTCTGACGCTCTACCGACTGAGCTAGCCGGCTACCTCGGTGAATACCTGCCGGGTAGCACGTCACACAGTACTCGTTTGGGTTGGGTGGCCCCATACAGAATCTCTCCATGATGCCTAATGTTTTCCTAACGTCACACTCGTCACGTACTTCACTTTTATGTCATAATCCTTTCTGAGAGGTAAAGAAATTGCATGACAACATGAAGAGCTAGTGGCGTCAAAATTAACGCACATACTTTATGTGACTCAAAAGCCGAACGAGTTACTTTCCGACGTTGTTTTAGATGTGCAAGTGATAGTCAAAACTCGCTGTGTCGGCACTCTGCCGACCATTTCGCTAGTTAACACCGGTCTTGTTGTGTGTGTTTCAAGCTCAAGAGCATCTCCAAGCAAAAAATGGTCAACAGCAACATTCAGACGGTTTCGTACTGCTCAATTGCTACATTAAAACGTTATGTTTCTTTTTCAGAACTGGAAAAACACAAGCGTGACAGCATACGAACCTGTAATCTTCAGATCCGAAGTCCGACGCTTTATCCATTAGGCCACACGGTCACTGACGACCAACATTTACATGTATACGACTCATCTCGAAACGCTCACACCCCTGAGGATTTGTGTTTTCGTTCTACACAGCCGCTGCCCCTTGCTCTTTCCCACCCATTCGTTACATTCAACCTCTGACGAGACCGACCAAATATAGACTGTGAAACAAGACCACACACTTTGTGCATTCGGAATCGAAGGCAGGGCGTCCCTCGCCGCATTTGCCACGATTGCCATTTGCTACTTCTGCAGAAGCGGCGACGACGACGACGACGACGACGACGACGACGAATATCGCGAGAGGCTCTGAGATATGTGAGAAATACATCTATAAAATGTAATTCAGACTGCCTCGTCCCACCTTATGCTGTACCGCTTTGGCAAATGCTTTATCTGCGCCATTTGCCTTAATCGCATCTGAGAGTAATTCTTAAAAAAACGCCTGTCGCTAATTGTTCGTCATCACAGGTACTGTTTGCTATACGGCCACGACGCGCAACTGATTTCCAAAATTCATCTTTCTCCTGTGAGGATGGAACTTACGACCCCTGGTTTATTAGACCATTGCTCTACCACTGAGCTAAAGAGGCGCGGCCTAGCGGTACTCTTGGGTACTTCGTCCTTACGGTCGTCTGCATCATCAGACTTTAGCTGACAACACTTCATATTACCGGCTAATATTTGCAGCTATGGCGACAAATTACTGCTTGGCTACACATCTGACACGTAACCGATGTGCTCTCCAAACAACAACACTTGCATTTCAGAACATGTCTTTCACACATGTCTACAAAATCACCTTCACCTTCAAATACAGCTTCCTTGCGACTGACAGAGACGTAGGCAAAGTTTAAAGTTGCTATTTCCATTAAATCTCGTTAATCAGAAAAACGGTAATTTACACCTGCAGCGTAACAAAACTCCGTTCCGCCCAGCGTCTGGCTCGAACCCACGACCCTGGGATTAAGAGTCTGACGCTCTACCGACTGAGCTAGCCGGCTACCTCGGTGAATACCTGCCGGGTAGCACGTCACACAGTACTCGTTTGGGTTGGGTGGCCCCATACAGAATCTCTCCATGATGCCTAATGTTTTCCTAACGTCACACTCGTCACGTACTTCACTTTTATGTCATAATCCTTTCTGAGAGGTAAAGAAATTGCATGACAACATGCAGAGCTAGTGGCGTCAAAATTAACGCACATACTTTATGTGACTCAAAAGCCGAACGAGTTACTTTCCGACGTTGTTTTAGATGTGCAAGTGATAGTCAAAACTCGCTGTGTCGGCACTCTGCCTACTTTTTCACTAGTTAACACCGGTCTTGTTGTGTGTGTTTCAAGCTCAAGAGCATCTCCAAGCAAAAAATGGTCAACAGCAACTTTCAGACGGTTTCGTACTGCTCAATTGCTACATTAAAACGTTATGTTTCTTTTTCAGAACTGGAAAAGCACAAGTGTGACAGCATTCGAACCTGTAATCTTCAGATCCGAAGTCCGACGCCTTATCCATTAGGCCACACGGTCACTGTCGACCAACATTTACATGTATGCGACTCATCTCGAAACGCTCACACCCCTTAGGATTTGTGTTTTCGTTCTACACAGCCGCTGCCCCTTGCTCTTTCCCACCCATTCGTTACATTCAACCTCTGACGAGACCGACCAAATATAGACTGAGAAACAAGACCACACACTTTGTGCATTCGGAATCGAAGGCAGGGCGACCCTCGCCGCATTTGCTACGATTGCCATTTGCTACTTCTGCTGAAGCGGCGGCGGCGGCGACGACGACGACGACGACGACGACGACGACGACGACGACGAATATCGCGAGAGGCTCTGAGATATGTGAGAAATACATCTATAAAATGTAATTCAGACTGCCTCGTCCCACCTTATGCTGTACCGCTTTGGCAAATGCTTTATCTGCGCCATTCGCCTTAATCGCATCTGAGAGTGATTCTTAAAAAAACGCCTGTCGCTAATTGTTCGTCATCACAGGTTCTGTTTGCTATACGGCCACGACGCGCAACTGATTTCCAAAATTCATCTTTCTCCTGTGAGGATGGAACTTACGACCCCTGGTTTATTAGACCAGTGCTCTACCACTGAGCTAAAGAGGCGCGGCCTAGCGGTACTCTTGGGTACTTCGTCCTTACGGTCGTCTGCATCATCAGACTTTAGCTGACAACACTTCATATTACCGGCTAATATTTGCAGCTATGGCGACAAATTACTGCTTGACTACACATCTGACACGTAACCGATGTGCTCTCCAAACAACAACACTTGCATTTCAGAACATGTATTTCACACATGTCTACAAAATCACCTTCACCTTCAAATACAGCTTCCTTGCGACTGACAGAGACGTAGGCAAAGTTTAAAGTTGCTATTTCCATTAAATCTCGTTAATCAGAAAAACGGTAATTTACACCTGCAGCGGAACAAAACTCCGATCCGCCCAGCGTCTGGCTCGAACCCACGACCCTGGGATTAAGAGTTTGACGCTCTAGCGACTGAGCTAGCCGGCTACCTCGGTGAATACCTGCCGGGTAGCACGTCACACAGTACTCGTTTGGGTTGGGTGGCCCCATACAGAATCTCTCCATGATGCCTAATGTTTTCCTAACGTCACACTCGTCACGTACTTCACGTTTATGTCATAATCCTTTCTGAGAGGTAAAGAAATTGCATGACAACATGCAGAGCTAGTGGCGTCAAAATTAACGCACATACTTTATGTGACTCAAAAGCCGAACGAGTTACTTTCCGACGTTGTTTTAGATGTGCAAGTGATAGTCAAAACTCGCTGTGTCGGCACTCTGCCTACTTTTTCACTAGTTAACACCGGTCTTGTTGTGTGTGTTTCAAGCTCAAGAGCATCTCCAAGCAAAAAATGGTCAACAGCAACATTCAGACGGTTTCGTACTGCTCAATTGCTACATTAAAACGTTATGTTTCTTTTTCAGAACTGGAAAAACACAAGTGTGACAGCATTCGAACCTCTAATCTTCAGATCCGAAGTCCGACGCCTTATCCATTAGGCCACACGGTCACTGACGAACAACATTTACATGTATACGACTCATCTCTAAACGCTCACACCCCTTAGGATTTGTGTTTTCGTTCTACACAGCCGCTGCCCCTTGCTCTTTCCCACCCATTCGTTACATTCAACCTCTGACGAGACCGACCAAATATAGACTGAGAAACAAGACCACACACTTTGTGCATTCGGAATCGAAGGCAGGGCGACCCTCGCCGCATTTGCTACGATTGCCATTTGCTACTTCTGCAGAAGCGGCGGCGGCGGCGACGACGACGACGACGACGACGACGACGACGACGACGACGACGAATATCGCGAGAGGCTCTGAGATATGTGAGAAATACATCTATAAAATGTAATTCAGACTGCCTCGTCCCACCTTATGCTGTATCGCTTTGGCAAATGCTTTATCTGCGCCATTCGCCTTAATCGCATCTGAGAGTGATTCTTAAAAAAACGCCTGTCGCTAATTGTTCGTCATCACAGGTACTGTTTGCTATACGGCCACGACGCGCAACTGATTTCCAAAATTCATCTTTCTCCTGTGAGGATGGAACTTACGACCCCTGGTTTATTAGACCAGTGCTCTACCACTGAGCTAAAGAGGCGCGGCCTAGCGGTACTCTTGGGTACTTCGTCCTTACGGTCGTCTGCATCATCAGACTTTAGCTGACAACACTTCATATTACCGGCTAATATTTGCAGCTATGGCGACAAATTACTGCTTGGCTACACATCTGACACGTAACCGATGTGCTCTCCAAACAACAACACTTGCATTTCAGAACATGTCTTTCACACATGTCTACAAAATCACCTTCACCTTCAAATACAGCTTCCTTGCGACTGACAGAGACGTAGGCAAAGTTTAAAGTTGCTATTTCCATTAAATCTCGTTAATCAGAAAAACGGTAATTTACACTTGCAGCGGAACAAAATTCCGTTCCGCCCAGCGTCTGGCTCGAACCCACGACCCTGGGATTAAGAGTCTGACGCTCTACCGACTGAGCTAGCCGGCTACCTCGGTGAATACCTGCCGGGTAGCACGTCACACAGTACTCGTTTGGGTTGGGTGGTCCCATACAGAATCTCTCCATGATGCCTAATGTTTTCCTAACGTCACACTCGTCACGTACTTCACTTTTATGTCATAATCATTTCTGAGAGGTAAAGAAATTGCATGACAACATGCAGAGCTAGTGGCGTCAAAATTAACGCACATACTTTATGTGACTCAAAAGCCGAACGAGTTACTTTCCGACGTTGTTTTAGATGTGCAAGTGATAGTCAAAACTCGCTGTGTCGGCACTCTGCCGACTTTTTCGCTAGTTAACACCGGTCTTGTTGTGTGTGTTTCAAGCTCAAGAGCATCTCCAAGCAAAAAATGGTCAACAGCAACATTCAGACGGTTTCGTACTGCTCAATTGCTACATTAAAACGTTATGTTTCTTTTTCAGAACTGGAAAAACAGAAGCGTGACAGCATTCGAACCTGTAATCTTCAGATCCGAAGTCCTACGCCTTATCCATTAGGCTACACGGTCACGGACGACCAACATTTACATGTATACGACTCATCTCGAAACGCTCACACCCCTGAGGATTTGCGTTTTCGTTCTACACAGCCGCTGCCCCTTGCTCTTTCCCACCCATTCGTTACATTCAACCTCTGACGTGACCGACCAAATATAGACTGAGAAACAAGACCACACACTTTGTGCATTCGGAATCGAAGGCAGGGCGTCCCTCGCCGCATTTGCTACGATTGCCATTTGCTACTTCTGCAGAAGCGGCGGCGGCGGCGACGACGACGACGACGACGACGACGAATATCGCGAGAGGCTCTGAGATATGTGAGAAATAGATCTATAAAATGTAATTCAGACTGCCTCGTCCCACCTTATGCTGTACCGCTTTGGCAAATGCTTTATCTGCGCCATTCGCCTTAATCGCATCTGAGAGTGATTATTAAAAAAACGCCTGTCACTAATTGTTCGTCATCACAGGTACTGTTTGCTATACGGCCACGACGCGCAACTGATTTCCAAAATTCATCTTTCTCCTGTGAGGATGGAACTTACGACCCCTGGTTTATTAGACCAGTGCTCTACCACTGAGCTAAAGACGCGCGGCCTAGCGGTACTCTCGGGTACTTCGTCCTTACGGTCGTCTGCATCATCAGACTTTAGCTGACAACACTTCATATTACCGGCTAATATTTGCAGCTATGGCGACAAATTACTGCTTGGCTACACATCTGACACGTAACCGATGTGCTCTCCAAACAACAACACTTGCATTTCAGAACATGTCTTTCACACATGTCTACAAAATCACCTTCACCTTCAAATACAGCTTCCTTGCGACTGACAGAGACGTAGGCAAAGTTTAAAGTTGCTATTTCCATTAAATCTCGTTAATCAGAAAAACGGTAATTTACACTTGCAGCGGAACAAAATTCCGTTCCGCCCAGCGTCTGGCTCGAACCCACGACCCTGGGATTAAGAGTCTGACGCTCTACCGACTGAGCTAGCCGGCTACCTCGGTGAATACCTGCCGGGTAGCACGTCACACAGTACTCGTTTGGGTTGGGTGGTCCCATACAGAATCTCTCCATGATGCCTAATGTTTTCCTAACGTCACACTCGTCACGTACTTCACTTTTATGTCATAATCATTTCTGAGAGGTAAAGAAATTGCATGACAACATGCAGAGCTAGTGGCGTCAAAATTAACGCACATACTTTATGTGACTCAAAAGCCGAACGAGTTACTTTCCGACGTTGTTTTAGATGTGCAAGTGATAGTCAAAACTCGCTGTGTCGGCACTCTGCCGACCATTTCGCTAGTTAACACCGGTCTTGTTGTGTGTGTTTCAAGCTCAAGAGCATCTCCAAGCAAAAAATGGTCAACAGCAACATTCAGACGGTTTCGTACTGCTCAATTGCTACATTAAAACGTTATGTTTCTTTTTCAGAACTGGAAAAACAGAAGCGTGACAGCATTCGAACCTGTAATCTTCAGATCCGAAGTCCTACGCCTTATCCATTAGGCTACACGGTCACGGACGACCAACATTTACATGTATACGACTCATCTCGAAACGCTCACACCCCTTAGGATTTGTGTTTTCGTTCTACACAGCCGCTGCCCCTTGCTCTTTCCCACCCATTCGTTACATTCAACCTCTGACGAGACCGACCAAATATAGACTGAGAAACAAGACCACACACTTTGTGCATTCGGAATCGAAGGCAGGGCGACCCTCGCCGCATTTGCTACGATTGCCATTTGCTACTTCTGCAGAAGCGGCGGCGGCGGCGACGACGACGACGACGACGACGACGACGACGAATATCGCGAGAGGCTCTGAGATATGTGAGAAATACATCTATAAAATGTAATTCAGACTGCCTCGTCCCACCTTATGCTGTATCGCTTTGGCAAATGCTTTATCTGCGCCATTCGCCTTAATCGCATCTGAGAGTGATTCTTAAAAAAACGCCTGTCGCTAATTGTTCGTCATCACAGGTACTGTTTGCTATACGGCCACGACGCGCAACTGATTTCCAAAATTCATCTTTCTCCTGTGAGGATGGAACTTACGACCCCTGGTTTGTTAGACCAGTGCTCTACCACTGAGCTAAAGAGGCGCGGCCTAGCGGTACTCTTGGGTACTTCGTCCTTACGGTCTTCTGCATCATCAGACTTTAGCTGACAACACTTCATATTACCGGCTAATATTTGCAGCTATGGCGACAAATTACTGCTTGGCTACACATCTGACACGTAACCGATGTGCTCTCCAAACAACAACACTTGCATTTCAGAACATGTCTTTCACACATGTCTACAAAATCACCTTCACCTTCAAATACAGCTTCCTTGCGACTGACAGAGACGTAGGCAAAGTTTAAAGTTGCTATTTCCATTAAATCTCGTTAATCAGAAAAACGGTAATTTACACTTGCAGCGGAACAGAATTCCGTTCCGCCCAGCGTCTGGCTCGAACCCACGACTCTGGGATTAAGAGTCTGACGCTCTACCGACTGAGCTAGCCGGCTACCTCGGTGAATACCTGCCGGGTAGCACGTCACACAGTACTCGTTTGGGTTGGGTGGTCCCATACAGAATCTCTCCATGATGCCTAATGTTTTCCTAACGTCACACTCGTCACGTACTTCACTTTTATGTCATAATCATTTCTGAGAGGTAAAGAAATTGCATGACAACATGCAGAGCTAGTGGCGTCAAAATTAACGCACATACTTTATGTGACTCAAAAGCCGAACGAGTTACTTTCCGACGTTGTTTTAGATGTGCAAGTGATAGTCAAAACTCGCTGTGTCGGCACTCTGCCGACTTTTTCGCTAGTTAACACCGGTCTTGTTGTGTGTGTTTCAAGCTCAAGAGCATCTCCAAGCAAAAAATGGTCAACAGCAACATTCAGACGGTTTCGTACTGCTCAATTGCTACATTAAAACGTTATGTTTCTTTTTCAGAACTGGAAAAACAGAAGCGTGACAGCATTCGAACCTGTAATCTTCAGATCCGAAGTCCTACGCCTTATCCATTAGGCTACACGGTCACGGACGACCAACATTTACATGTATACGACTCATCTCGAAACGCTCACACCCCTGAGGATTTGCGTTTTCGTTCTACACAGCCGCTGCCCCTTGCTCTTTCCCACCCATTCGTTACATTCAACCTCTGACGTGACCGACCAAATATAGACTGAGAAACAAGACCACACACTTTGTGCATTCGGAATCGAAGGCAGGGCGTCCCTCGCCGCATTTGCTACGATTGCCATTTGCTACTTCTGCAGAAGCGGCGGCGGCGACGACGA
The DNA here is from genome assembly GCF_023897955.1 of Schistocerca gregaria. Classification (NCBI taxonomy): domain Eukaryota; kingdom Metazoa; phylum Arthropoda; class Insecta; order Orthoptera; family Acrididae; genus Schistocerca; species Schistocerca gregaria. The sequence continues at coordinate 79,828 of NW_026062387.1, forward strand.
CGACGACGACGACGACGACGACGAATATCGCGAGAGGCTCTGAGATATGTGAGAAATACATCTATAAAATGTAATTCAGACTGCCTCGTCCCACCTTATGCTGTATCGCTTTGGCAAATGCTTTATCTGCGCCATTCGCCTTAATCGCATCTGAGAGTGATTGTTAAAAAAACGCCTGTCGCTAATTGTTCGTCATCACAGGTACTGTTTGCTATACGGCCACGACGCGCAACTGATTTCCAAAATTCATCTTTCTCCTGTGAGGATGGAACTTACGACCCCTGGTTTATTAGACCAGTGCTCTACCACTGAGCTAAAGAGGCGCGGCCTAGCGGTACTCTTGGGTACTTCGTCCTTACGGTCGTCTGCATCATCAGACTTTAGCTGACAACACTTCATATTACCGGCTAATATTTGCAGCTATGGCGACAAATTACTGCTTGGCTACACATCTGACACGTAACCGATGTGCTCTCCAAACAACAACACTTGCATTTCAGAACATGTCTTTCACACATGTCTACAAAATCACCTTCACCTTCAAATACAGCTTCCTTGCGACTGACAGAGACGTAGGCAAAGTTTAAAGTTGCTATTTCCATTAAATCTCGTTAATCAGAAAAACGGTAATTTACACTTGCAGCGGAACAAAACTCCGTTCCGCCCAGCGTCTGGCTCGAACCCACGACCCTGGGATTAAGAGTCTGACGCTCTACCGACTGAGCTAGCCGGCTACCTCGGTGAATACCTGCCGGCTAGCACGTCACACAGTACTCGTTTGGGTTGGGTGGTCCCATACAGAATCTCTCCATGATGCCTAATGTTTTCCTAACGTCACACTCGTCACGTACTTCACTTTTATGTCATAATCATTTCTGAGAGGTAAAGAAATTGCATGACAACATGCAGAGCTAGTGGCGTCAAAATTAACGCACATACTTTATGTGACTCAAAAGCCGAACGAGTTACTTTCCGACGTTGTTTTAGATGTGCAAGTGATAGTCAAAACTCGCTGTGTCGGCACTCTGCCGACTTTTTCGCTAGTTAACACCGGTCTTGTTGTGTGTGTTTCAAGCTCAAGAGCATCTCCAAGCAAAAAATGGTCAACAGCAACATTCAGACGGTTTCGTACTGCTCAATTGCTACATTAAAACGTTATGTTTCTTTTTCAGAACTGGAAAAACACAAGCGTGACAGCATTCGAACCTGTAATCTTCAGATCCGAAGTCCTACGCCTTATCCATTAGGCTACACGGTCACGGACGACCAACATTTACATGTATACGACTCATCTCGAAACGCTCACACCCCTGAGGATTTGCGTTTTCGTTCTACACAGCCGCTGCCCCTTGCTCTTTCCCACCCATTCGTTACATTCAACCTCTGACGTGACCGACCAAATATAGACTGAGAAACAAGACCACACACTTTGTGCATTCGGAATCGAAGGCAGGGCGTCCCTCGCCGCATTTGCTACGATTGCCATTTGCTACTTCTGCAGAAGCGGCGGCGGCGGCGACGACGACGACGACGACGACGACGACGACGACGACGACGAATATCGCGAGAGGCTCTGAGATATGTGAGAAATACATCTATAAAATGTAATTCAGACTGCCTCGTCCCACCTTATGCTGTACCGCTTTGGCAAATGCTTTATCTGCGCCATTCGCCTTAATCGCATCTGAGAGTGATTATTAAATAAACGCCTGTCGCTAATTGTTCGTCATCACAGGTACTGTTTGCTATACGGCCACGACGCGCAACTGATTTCCAAAATTCATCTTTCTCCTGTGAGGATGGAACTTACGACCCCTGGTTTATTAGACCAGTGCTCTACCACTGAGCTAAAGACGCGCGGCCTAGCGGTACTCTTGGGTACTTCGTCCTTACGGTCGTCTGCATCATCAGACTTTAGCTGACAACACTTCATATTACCGGCTAATATTTGCAGCTATGGCGACAAATTACTGCTTGGCTACACATCTGACACGTAACCGATGTGCTCTCCAAACAACAACACTTGCATTTCAGAACATGTCTTTCACACATGTCTACAAAATCACCTTCACCTTCAAATACAGCTTCCTTGCGACTGACAGAGACGTAGGCAAAGTTTAAAGTTGCTATTTCCATTAAATCTCGTTAATCAGAAAAACGGTAATTTCCACCTGCAGCGGAACAAAACTCCGTTCCGCCCAGCGTCTGGCTCGAACCCACGACCCTGGGATTAAGAGTCTGACGCTCTACCGACTGAGCTAGCCGGCTACCTCGGTGAATACCTGCCGGGTAGCACGTCACACAGTACTCGTTTGGGTTGGGTGGCCCCATACAGAATCTCTCCATGATGCCTAATGTTTTCCTAACGTCACACTCGTCACGTACTTCACTTTTATGTCATAATCCTTTCTGAGAGGTAAAGAAATTGCATGACAACATGCAGAGCTAGTGGCGTCAAAATTAACGCACATACTTTATGTGACTCAAAAGCCGAACGAGTTACTTTCCGACGTTGTTTTAGATGTGCAAGTGATAGTCAAAACTCGCTGTGTCGGCACTCTGCCGACCATTTCGCTAGTTAACACCGGTCTTGTTGTGTGTGTTTCAAGCTCAAGAGCATCTCCAAGCAAAAAATGGTCAACAGCAACATTCAGACGGTTTCGTACTGCTCAATTGCTACATTAAAACGTTATGTTTCTTTTTCAGAACTGGAAAAACAGAAGCGTGACAGCATTCGAACCTGTAATCTTCAGATCCGAAGGCCTACGCCTTATCCATTAGGCTACACGGTCACGGACGACCAACATTTACATGTATACGACTCATCTCGAAACGCTCACACCCCTGAGGATTTGCGTTTTCGTTCTACACAGCCGCTGCCCCTTGCTCTTTCCCACCCATTCGTTACATTCAACCTCTGACGTGACCGACCAAATATAGACTGAGAAACAAGACCACACACTTTGTGCATTCGGAATCGAAGGCAGGGCGTCCCTCGCCGCATTTGCTACGATTGCCATTTGCTACTTCTGCAGAAGCGGCGGCGGCGGCGACGACGACGACGACGACGACGACGACGACGAATATCGCGAGAGGCTCTGAGATATGTGAGAAATACATCTATAAAATGTAATTCAGACTGCCTCGTCCCACCTTATGCTGTACCGCTTTGGCAAATGCTTTATCTGCGCCATTCGCCTTAATCGCATATGAGAGTGATTATTAAATAAACGCCTGTCGCTAATTGTTCGTCATCACAGGTACTGTTTGCTATACGGCCACGACGCGCAACTGATTTCCAAAATTCATCTTTCTCCTGTGAGGATGGAACTTACGACCCCTGGTTTATTAGACCAGTGCTCTACCACTGAGCTAAAGACGCGCGGCCTAGCGGTACTCTTGGGTACTTCGTCCTTACGGTCGTCTGCATCATCAGACTTTAGCTGACAACACTTCATATTACCGGCTAATATTTGTAGCTATGGCGACAAATTACTGCTTGGCTACACATCTGACACGTAACCGATGTGCTCTCCAAACAACAACACTTGCATTTCAGAACATGTCTTTCACACATGTCTACAAAATCACCTTCACCTTCAAATACAGCTTCCTTGCGACTGACAGAGACGTAGGCAAAGTTTAAAGTTGCTATTTCCATTAAATCTCGTTAATCAGAAAAACGGTAATTTACACCTGCAGCGGAACAAAACTCCGTTCCGCCCAGCGTCTGGCTCGAACCCACGACCCTGGGATTAAGAGTCTGACGCTCTACCGACTGAGCTAGCCGGCTACCTGCCGGGTAGCACGTCACACAGTACTCGTTTGGGTTGGGTGGCCCCATACAGAATCTCTCCATGATGCCTAATGTTTTCCTAACGTCACACTCGTCACGTACTTCACTTTTATGTCATAATCCTTTCTGAGAGGTAAAGAAATTGCATGACAACATGCAGAGCTAGTGGCGTCAAAATTAACGCACATACTTTATGTGACTCAAAAGCCGAACGAGTTACTTTCCGACGTTGTTTTAGATGTGCAAGTGATAGTCAAAACTCGCTGTGTCGGCACTCTGCCGACCATTTCGCTAGTTAACACCGGTCTTGTTGTGTGTGTTTCAAGCTCAAGAGCATCTCCAAGCAAAAAATGGTCAACAGCAACATTCAGACGGTTTCGTACTGCTCAATTGCTACATTAAAACGTTATGTTTCTTTTTCAGAACTGGAAAAACACAAGCGAGACAGCATTCGAACCTGTAATCTTCAGATCCGAAGTCCGACGCCTTATCCATTAGGCCACACGGTCACTGACGACCAACATTTACTTGTATACGACTCATCTCGAAACGCTCACACCCCTGAGGATTTGTGTTTTCGTTCTACACAGCCGCTGCCCCTTGCTCTTTCCCACCCATTCGTTACATTCAACCTCTGACGAGACCGACCAAATATAGACTGAGAAACAAGACCACACACTTTGTGCATTCGGAATCGAAGGCAGGGCGACCCTCGCCGCATTTGCTACGATTTCCATTTGCTACTTCTGCAGAAGCGGCGGCGGCGGCGACGACGACGACGACGACGACGAATATCGCGAGAGGCTCTGAGATATGTGAGAAATACATCTATAAAATGTAATTCAGACTGCCTCGTCCCACCTTATGCTGTACCGCTTTGGCAAATGCTTTATCTGCGCCATTCGCCTTAATCGCATCTGAGAGTGATTCTTAAAAAAACGCCTGTCGCTAATTGTTCGTCATCACAGGTACTGTTTGCTATACGGCCACGACGCGCAACTGATTTCCAAAATTCATCTTTCTCCTGTGAGGATGGAACTTACGACCCCTGGTTTATTAGACCAGTGCTCTACCACTGAGCTAAATAGGCGCGGCCTAGCGGTACTCTTGGGTACTTCGTCATTACGGTCATCTGCATCATCAGACTTTAGCTGACAACACTTCATATTACCGGCTAATATTTGCAGCTTTGGCGACAAATTACTGCTTGGCTACACATCTGACATGTAACCGATGTGCTCTCCAAACAACAACACTTGCATTTCAGAACATGTCTTTCACACATGTCTACAAAATCACCTTCACCATCAAATACAGCTTCCTTGCGACTGACAGAGACGTAGGCAAAGTTTAAAGTTGCTATTTCCATTAAATCTCGTTAATCAGAAAAACGGTAATTTACACCTGCAGCGGAACAAAATTCCGTTCCGCCCAGCGTCTGGCTCGAACCCACGACCCTGGGATTAAGAGTCTGACGCTCTACCGACTGAGCTAGCCGGCTACCTCGGAGAATACCTGCCGGGTAGCACGTCACACAGTACTCGTTTGGGTTGGGTGGTCCCATACAGAATCTCTCCATGATGCCTAATGTTTTCCTAACGTCACACTCGTCACGTACTTCACTTTTATGTCATAATCATTTCTGAGAGGTAAAGAAATTGCATGACAACATGCAGAGCTAGTGGCGTCAAAATTAACGCACATACTTTATGTGACTCAAAAGCCGAACGAGTTACTTTCCGACGTTGTTTTAGATGTGCAAGTGATAGTCAAAACTCGCTGTGTCGGCACTCTGCCGACTTTTTCGCTAGTTAACACCGGTCTTGTTGTGTGTGTTTCAAGCTCAAGAGCATCTCCAAGCAAAAAATGGTCAACAGCAACATTCAGACGGTTTCGTACTGCTCAATTGCTACATTAAAACGTTATGTTTCTTTTTCAGAACTGGAAAAACACAAGCGTGACAGCATTCGAACCTGTAATCTTCAGATCCGAAGTCCGACGCCTTATCCATTAGGCTACACGGTCACTGACGACCAACATTTACATGTATACGACTCATCTCGAAACGCTCACACCCCTGAGGATTTGCGTTTTCGTTCTACACAGCCGCTGCCCCTTGCTCTTTCCCACCCATTCGTTACATTCAACCTCTGACGTGACCGACCAAATATAGACTAAGAAACAAGACCACACACTTTGTGCATTCGGAATCGAAGGCAGGGCGTCCCTCGCCGCATTTGCTACGATTGCCATTTGCTACTTCTGCAGAAGCGGCGGCGGCGGCGACGACGACGACGACGACGACGACGAATATCGCGAGAGGCTCTGAGATATGTGAGAAATACATCTATAAAATGTAATTCAGGCTGCCTCGTCCCACCTTATGCTGTACCGCTTTGGCAAATGCTTTATCTGCGCCATTCGGCTTAATCGCATCTGAGAGTGATTCTTAAAAAAACGCCTGTCGCTAATTGTTCGTCATCACAGGTACTGTTTGCTATACGGCCACGACGCGCAACTGATTTCCAAAATTCATCTTTCTCCTGTGAGGATGGAACTTACGACCCCTGGTTTATTAAACCAGTGCTCTACCACTGAGCTAAAGAGGCGCGGCCTAGCGGTACTCTTGGGTACTTCGTCCTTACGGTCGTCTGCATCATCAGACTTTAGCTGACAACACTTCATATTACCGGCTAATATTTGCAGCTATGGCGACAAATTACTGCTTGGCTACACATCTGACACGTAACCGATGTGCTCTCCAAACAACAACACTTGCATTTCAGAACATGTCTTTCACACATGTCTACAAAATCACCTTCACCTTCAAATACAGCTTCCTTGCGACTGACAGAGACGTAGGCAAAGTTTAAAGTTGCTATTTCCATTAAATCTCGTTAATCAGAAAAACGGTAATTTACACCTGCAGCGGAACAAAACTCCGTTCCGCCCAGCGTCTGGCTCGAACCCACGACCCTGGGATTAAGAGTCTGACGCTCTACCGACTGAGCTAGCCGGCTACCTGCCGGGTAGCACGTCACACAGTACTCGTTTGGGGTGGGTGGCCCCATACAGAATCTCTCCATGATGCCTAATGTTTTCCTAACGTCACACTCGTCACGTACTTCACTTTTATGTCATAATCCTTTCTGAGAGGTAAAGAAATTGCATGACAACATGCAGAGCTAGTGGCGTCAAAATTAACGCACATACTTTATGTGACTCAAAAGCCGAACGAGTTACTTTCCGACGTTGTTTTAGATGTGCAAGTGATAGTCAAAACTCGCTGTGTCGGCACTCTGCCGACCATTTCGCTAGTTAACACCGGTCTTGTTGTGTGTGTTTCAAGCTCAAGAGCATCTCCAAGCAAAAAATGGTCAACAGCAACATTCAGACGGTTTCGTACTGCTCAATTGCTACATTAAAACGTTATGTTTCTTTTTCAGAACTGGAAAAACACAAGCGTGACAGCATTCGAACCTGTAATCTTCAGATCCGAAGTCCGACGCCTTATCCATTAGGCCACACGGTCACTGACGACCAACATTTACATGTATACGACTCATCTCGAAACGCTCACACTCCTGAGGATTTGTGTTTTCGTTCTACACAGCCGCTGCCCCTTGCTCTTTCCCACCCATTCGTTACATTCAACCTCTGACGAGACCGACCAAATATAGACTGAGAAACAAGACCACACACTTTGTGCATTCGGAATCGAAGGCAGGGCGACCCTCGCCGCATTTGCTACGATTGCCATTTGCTACTTCTGCAGAAGCGGCGGCGGCGGCGGCGGCGACGACGACGACGACGACGACGACGACGAATATCGCGAGAGGCTCTGAGATATGTGAGAAATACATCTATAAAATGTAATTCAGACTGCCTCGTCCCACCTTATGCTGTACCGCTTTGGCAAATGCTTTATCTGCGCCATTCGCCTTAATCGCATCTGAGAGTGATTCTTAAAAAAACGCCTGTCGCTAATTGTTCGTCATCACAGGTACTGTTTGCTATACGGCCACGACGCGCAACTGATTTCCAAAATTCATCTTTCTCCTGTGAGGATGGAACTTACGACCCCTGGTTTATTAGACCAGTGCTCTACCACTTTTTTTTTTTTTTTTAATTCATCTTTCTCCTGTGAGGATGGAACTTACGACCCCTGGTTTATTAGACGAGTGCTCTACCACTTTTTTTTTATGCCTTATCCATTTTTTTTTTTTTTTTTTTTTGTTCTGACACAGATACTGTTTGCTATATGGCCACGACGCGCCACTGATTTCCAAAATTCATCTTGCTCCTGTGAGGATGGAACTTACGACCCCTGGTTTATTATACCAGTGCTCTACCACTTTTTTTTTTTGTTTTTTTTTTTTTTGTTTCACGACCCCTGGTTTACTAGACCAGTGCTCCACCACTTTTTTTTTGTATTACTTGATATGCCATTGTTTAAAATTTAGGGGTGACACTCAGATTCAGGCCTGCGGAAACAAAGCGGGCAGGGGTCGAAACCCGAGGCCTGGCCACGATGACTCCACCGTCCTGTTTCCGAATGGCACCTGTACTACGGCGTCGTACTTTCCCCTACTGTCGCTGTTCTTGGTCTCACGTTTGTTTTTCTTGTTCGTCCTAAATATCCACGAAAACTTCAGTCCACGTTTAGAAAAGTAGTTTACAGAAAGGTGGCAAATCCCGAAACAGTATATAGGAAATCGGCTAACACAGGCGACCTTAGCCAACACCCTCCCTTTCAAATGTCAGGCTAAGCATATTTGCAAAATCTTCACGGAGTCCTGGCATGCGCAATCGGTTCCAGTAAGCAGTAAGAATGTACTGTCGAAACGTAAGGTGTTCATCCTCTTCATGACAACTAATAACAAAATGTACGAAGTGTCCAAGCAACCACATAACGGTATTGAGCTTCGTTCGCGGATAAAAGGAAGAATCGGGCCGTACGATGATGTCAATGGTGTAAGCGGTTTCGGCAGTCCTGGTGACAAAAGCCAGTTGTTTCCTGAGCCAAATCCAATTAGCAAGGTGCCCACTGCAGGTGAATCGATGCTCAAGTGTGTCCTGGAGACCACACCGAGTGCAGTTGACCGTGTCAGAAAGACCAATACGGTGCAGTCGTACGTTGGTGGGGACCAAACCATTAACTACCCTACACCACGTGGACGCCACAGCCATAGTGAGGATCGGCAGACTAACATTCCTCCAGACGTTCTTCCAGGATACTGATGGAGACGCCAGTTCGATTGGATTGGGACCGGCCAGCCCCTCCCAACGGGCAATCAAGCTCTTGGTCGTTGGCACCGGTCGTCGCAAGAAGACGTCACCGAGGTAACTAACCGCAATATAAAATTCCCGGACGTGTTTCAACTTAAAATTGAGGCGACCGACGTCGACAGGTGGAGCAAGGCTCTTCGGGCGCACAACAGTAAAAAGTCTGGATGTAATTGAAGTCACTTCTTGCGTAACAATGAGAGTCGTACGGCGGACGTACAAGGCAGATGCCTTGCGAGTAATGTCAGTGAGGCCCAAGCCTCCGGAGGTACGCGGTTTCGTCATAACCTCGTAACGCAACTTGAATAGATGACTCTTCCATATAAACCTGCTAGACAATTGGCGCAACCTTTTCGCAACCATAATGGGAAGTGGGAACAGCTGAGCAACATAATAGGCTTTACATAACACGTATGTGTCTAAAATTCTGATTTTTTTGCAAAATGGTAGCAGAGCGCTGCTCATGGACCATCAGAGCCCCCTGTATCTTCTCGGTGACAGATTTCCAATTAAGAGCTGCCATTTTTATGGGACACCGATCAATGCTAATCCCCAATGAGGTATGGCGATCGACAAAAGTGGCCCAAGGGACATCAGCATCGCGAAACCCTCGAATATTAAGGAACTTACATTTACCCTGATTGAGACGCGCTCCAGAGACAACAGTATGCATCGACTGCCCCTTTCAACAATGTGATATCATCACGTTGACGGAGGAGAACAACGACATCGTCCGCGTACGCCTTAACAGTGAGCTTCCCACCAGAGAGGGTCATACCCTGAAGCTTGAAAGCAAGAGTCCGAAGCAGCGGTTCCAGGGACAATATGAATAGCGACATAGAGAGCGGACTACCCTGAGGTACCCCTCGGCGGATAGCAAAGGGCGGCGTCAGCTGCCCATTGACTGACACCCGAGCAGTTATTCCCCTATACAAATTACCAAGAACACCACGTGATGAAGCGTTAAAACCTATTGTATCTAAAACATGATCTAAAAACACATGACTGACGTGATCAAAAGCCTTATAAAAATCGAGGAAAGCAAAGGCACAATGAACGTTTGTAACCGCCGCAACCGAGACAACATCCCGATATTCGGCTACTGGGGTCAGAATAGATCTACCAGGAAAACAACATTGATGTGCATAAATCACACCCCGAAGCAGTGAAGACAATCGACTATTGAGTGCTCTAGCAGCTGTCTTGTAATCAAAGTTCAGCAATGTGAGCGGACGAAGATTGGCAGTAGATAAACGACCAGCGGACTTCGGAATTAAAACAATTTTCCCTACTTTAAAATCGGCAGGCACATCCATCCCCCTGACAATCTCATTTAAAATCTGCGTAAAAGTGCCACCCAAAAGAGGCCAAAAACGGAGATAAAATTCTTTAGGCAGGCCGTCTGGACCCGGCGATTTACCGGACGGAGAGTGAGCAATAAAATCAAAAACATCATCTACCTGCAACTCCCGGAGAAAGTCGCCGTTCGCGTCAGGCGTGATCGTCGCAGGAAGATCCTCAAGGACATCATCAGAAAGTGACGCACCAGAATCATCGGCAGAATAGAGATTAGCGTAATACTGATGAAGAGCACGAGTCATATCCTCCTGTGCAATAAGCTGTCGTCCATCATCCACCATAAGAGAAGAGATGAAGGAGCGACGACGTCGAGTCTGATGCCGCAGCAGGTGGTACAAAGAAGTCAGTTCACCTTCAACAAGAGAGTGAGGTTTCGACTTTACTCGCAGACCATCCAACTGTCGTCGTTTGAGGGTCAAGAGTTTGGCTTTAATACGACGAACATCATGAATCCGCAGAGGAGAAGGACCCGCAGCGTCATACAGTTCACGCAGGACAGAGTAGTAAAATTCATACGTGTACTTAAAATCACGCGCCCTTGCGGCACAGTAAAAAATCAAAGTCTGACGAATCTTGGGCTTGGCAAAAGCAGTCCACCAAACGAGCAAGGAGGGGTAACGCGACGGAGCGAAGACATCGCTCCCACATGGCACTTACAACTTCATCAATGGCACTGTCGGCAAGGTGGGAAACATTTAACATCCACTGGGAACGATAAAGTTTTGCTGGTTGGTGACGAAGATTTACAGTTGCAGTAAAAGCACAATGGTCAGAAAAACTAGTAGGAATAACATCGACAGAAAGAATGTTATCACATAAAAAATCAGAGAAGTAGAATCTGTCGAGTCTACTGCATGAGGACGCGGTAAAATACGTAAATTTCACCAGGGTTGGATATTTGTGTTCCCAAACATCACGCAGGTGCATCGTACGAACCAAGTCATGTAAATCTCGGCAATAATTAAAATTGGGGGACTGGTCTTCAGGGCGTAAAACACAATTAAAATCGCCTCCGAGCAGGAGACTCCGAGGACTCTTGCGCAAAAGATAAATAAGCTCTTCCTTATAAAAGCGCGATCGAGCCACAGTGCGACCCGAACCAGAGGGGGCATACAAAACAACTAGGTGGAGATCAAAAAGACGACAACCAATCCCACGGCCAGAGTCAAGGAATTCAATGTCAGTAATAGGAATACCTTCTCGAAAGAAAAGAGCAGTTCCTGTTGAATTCTCCGGTGCGACATTAAAAACAGTTTGAAATCCAGGTAGAGAGAGATCAGAAAACAATACTTCCTGCAAAAATACTACGTCCGCACAGGAGTCGTAAAGAAACTGCCGCAAAGAGGCAATGCGAACGTCGGACTCAATACGGTTAACATTTAAGGTAAGAAAGGTGTATGCCTGAACCATGGAGAGAAAAGCGAGGGAAGAAATCACCTACACCGACGCATCAACATCACAGTCCATAGCAGGGGAGACGGAGACATCCGAGGGAGGGGGACTGCTACCCCCTTCCGCGGATCCCTTACGTTTCGGTTTTTTTACGAACAGCATTGACGTTCGGCTGAACGCGCAACTTGCGTCGGCTGACGGGCAAGGAAGCGGCAGCCGCCGATGACGTAGGAGGGTCAAGTTCTGTATCTGACAACACCCGCGCCGGTCCACAGTCAGGGTCCGGGGTCGCGGGGGAAACATCCGACGAAACGGACTGGTCTACACCAGTATTAGCTTCCGGCAAACATGGACTACACGGAGGCGAAACGTGAGCAGGAAGCTCAGAAACTGCTAAGTTGGAAGGAAGCGGAGCAGCTCCGCTGGCAGAGGTGTGGGGCAGCGAAGCAGGAAGTTGTTGCGACTCAACTTGTTGTGACAACGAAGTCGGTTCGGAAGGCGGCGCCAACAGGTCCGACCGACGAGCCGACTCGAGAGAAGCCGTGTCGGAAGCCGGAGGGGCGTCAGCAGCCGCTACCGGGACAGCTACTACTGGGGAACAGGGAGCATCTACACTACTCTGTGGCTCGGAGGATGTCGGTCTCTCGGATTGGGGCATCTCGGGAAGATCCTCATCCGTACTATTTCCATCTTGTGCGCGACGCCGTTTATTATTCAAAAGCGGCACACCCACCTGAGGAACCGACGGAACAACATCAGATTTGGCACGTAAAGGAGGAAATTCTGTGTCAGGGGCGTGCAAAACCTGCGGCTGGGCGCTACTACCACTGGACTGTTCGACACCAAGAGCAGAACCACCTGCAACGAGGTCAGCGACCGTTAACTTGCGACGCTGTTCGAGAGAATTTTTTAACACAAAAATCCTCCGCGGACAGTTGGTACGCACGTGGCCACTCTCATTACACAAAAAACAGGTGCCAACCTGACCACTATATGTTACATGGACACGATATCCACCGATCTGCAGGTGCGAGGGAATATTCTGCTTCACGTGCATTTCGACGGAACGAATGCCACTGTAACACTGCAGGCGATGTTGGCTGGACCAGCGTTCAAGGCGAATACTCTTAACATCACCATACTTGAGTAAACCTTCCTTAAGATACACATTATCCACCTCCGGCGGAAGGTTGTAAACACGAACACTGGTGTACGTAATGGAAGCATTTGAAAGCAGTACGGCACTGACAGAATCATCCCGATGCCGAAAGAGAACCAGATGACCAAATTTGGAAATAAATTTATCAACCTGAAGGGGGTCCATAAATTTAACAAAGAAAACATAGAGTTCTGTATCAAAATAAGCAGTGTGCACCTGATCCGAATTAATGCCAAAGGTATCTACTAACCAATCATGAATCTCAAGGGAACTAGGTTGCACATGGCGGGTGGACTTGTCGAAAGCAAAACTAACTGTAGCCTGACGAGGAATAACCTGAGACGACATTGTCAAAAACTACGCGGTCTAAACCGCTACACAAAAAACACTGAAATACACACAGAAAGTAACACAAGGAATGAAACAACGACGGAGAAAAACTTACAGAAGGTACAACACCACACGTAAACAAACGATATCCCACTATACGTAACGCTACGGCGGAGCGGAAGACTAGGCACGTCCACACTGCACGGCGTCTGAAGCGGAACACACTGAGCTAAAGAGGCGCGGCCTAGCGGTACTCTTGGGTACTTCGTCCTTACGGTCGTCTGCATCATCAGACTTTAGCTGACAACACTTCATATTACCGGCTAATATTTGCAGCTATGGCGACAAATTACTGCTTGGCTACACATCTGACACGTAACCGATGTGCTCTTCAAACAACAACACTTGCATTTCAGAACATGTCTTTCACACATGTCTACAAAATCACCTTCACCTTCAAATACAGCTTCCTTGCGACTGACAGAGACGTAGGCAAAGTTTAAAGTTGCTATTTCCATTAAATCTCGTTAATCAGAAAAACGGTAATTTACACCTGCAGCGGAACAAATTTCCGTTCCGCCCAGCGTCTGGCTCGAACCCACGACCCTGGGATTAAGAGTCTGACGCTCTACCGACTGAGCTAGCCGGCTACCTCAGTGAATACCTGCCGGGTAGCACGTCACCCAGTACTCGTTTGGGTTGGGTGGTCCCATACAGAATCTCTCCATGATGCCTAATGTTTTCCTAACGTCACACTCGTCACGTACTTCACTTTTATGTCATAATCATTTCTGAGAGGTAAAGAAATTGCATGACAACATGCAGAGCTAGTGGTGTCAAAATTAACACACATACTTTATGTGACTCAAAAGCCGAACGAGTTACTTTCCGACGTTATTTTAGATGTGCAAGTGATAGTCAAAACTCGCTGTGTCGGCACTCTGCCTACTTTTTCGCTAGTTAACACCGGTCTTGTTGTGTGTGTTTCAAGCTCAAGAGCATCTCCAAGCAAAAAAAATGGTCAACAGCAACATTCAGACGGTTTCGTACTGCTCAATTGCTACATTAAAACGTTATGTTTCTTTTTCAGAACTGGAAAAACACAAGTGTGACAGCATTCGAACCTGTAATCTTCAGATCCGAAGTCCGACGCCTTATCCATTAGGCCACACGGTCACTGACGACCAACATTTACATGTATACGACTCATCTCGAAACGCTCACACCCCTGAGGATTTGTGTTTTCGTTCTACACAGCCGCTGCCCCTTGCTCTTTCCCACCCATTCGTTACATTCAACCTCTGACGAGACCGACCAAATATAGACTGAGAAACAAGACCACACACTTTGTGCATTCGGAATCGAAGGTAGGGCGACCCTCGCCGCATTTGCTACGATTGCCATTTGCTACTTCTGCAGAAGCGGCGGCGGCGGCGACGACGACGACGACGACGAATATCGCGAGAAGCTCTGAGATATGTGAGAAATATATCTATAAAATGTAATTCAGACTGCCTCGTCAAACCTTATGCTGTACCGCTTTGGCAAATGCTTTATCTGCGCCATTCGCCTTAATCGCATCTGAGAGTGATTCTTAAAAAAACGCCTGTCGCTAATTGTTCGTCATCACAGGTACTGTTTGCTATACGGCCACGACGCGCAACTGATTTCCAAAATTCATCTTTCTCCTGTGAGGATGGAACTTACGACCCCTGGTTTATTAGACCAGTGCTCTACCACTGAGCTAAAGAGGAGCGGCCTAGCGGTACTCTTGGGTACTTCGTCCTTACGGTCGTCTGCATCATCAGACTTTAGCTGACAACACTTCATATTACCGGCTAATATTTGCAGCTATGGCGACAAATTACTGCTTGGCTACACATCTGACACGTAACCGATGTGCTCTCCAAACAACAACACTTGCATTTCAGAACATGTCTTTCACACATGTCTACAAAATCACCTTCACCTTCAAATACAGCTTCCTTGCGACTGACAGAGACGTAGGCAAAGTTTAAAGTTGCTATTTCCATTAAATCTCGTTAATCAGAAAAACGGTAATTTACACCTGCAGCGGAACAAAATTCCGTTCCGCCCAGCGTCTGGCTCGAACTCACGACCCTGGGATTAAGAGTCTGACGCTCTACCGACTGAGCTAGCCGGCTACCTCGGTGAATACCTGCCGGGTAGCATGTCACACAGTACTCGTTTGGGTTGGGTGGTCCCATACAGAATCTCTCCATGATGCCTAATGTTTTCCTAACGTCACACTCGTCACGTACTTCACTTTTATGTCATAATCATTTCTGAGAGGTAAAGAAATTGCATGACAACATGCAGAGCTAGTGGCGTCAAAATTAACACACATACTTTATGTGACTCAAAAGCCGAACGAGTTACTTTCCGACGTTGTTTTAGATGTGCAAGTGATAGTCAAAACTCGCTGTGTCGGCACTCTGCCGACCATTTCGCTAGTTAACACCGGTCTTGTTGTGTGTGTTTCAAGCTCAAGAGCATCTCCAAGCAAAAAATGGTCAACAGCAACATTCAGACGGTTTCGTACTGCTCAATTGCTACATTAAAACGTTATGTTTCTTTTTCAGAACTGGAAAAACACAAGCGTGACAGCATTCGAACCTGTAATCTTTAGATCCGAAGTCCGACGCCTTATCCACTAGGCCACACGGTCACTGACGACCAATATTTACATGTATACGACTCATCTCGAAACGCTCACACCCCTGAGGATTTGTGTTTTCGTTCTACACAGCCGCTGCCCCTTGCTCTTTCCCACCCATTCGTTACATTCAACCTCTGACGTGACCGACCAAATATAGACTGAGAAACAAGACCACACACTTTGTGCATTCGGAATCGAAGGCAGGGCGTCCCTCGCCGCATTTGCTACGATTGCCATTTGCTACTTCTGCAGAAGCGGTGGCGGCGGCGACGACGACGACGACGACGACGACGACGAATATCGCGAGAGGCTCTGAGATATGTGAGAAATACATCTATAAAATGTAATTCAGACTGACTCGTCCCACCTTATGCTGTACCGCTTTGGCAAATGCTTTATCTGCGCCATTCGCCTTAATCGCATCTGAGAGTGATTCTTAAAAAAACGCCTGTCGCTAATTGTTCGTCATCACAGGTACTGTTTGCTATACGGCCACGACGCGCAACTGATTTCCAAAATTCATCTTTCTCCTGTGAGGATGGAACTTACGACCCCTGGTTTATTAGACCAGTGCTCTACCACTGAGCTAAAGAGGCGCGGCCTAGCGGTACTCTTGGGTACTTCGTCCTTACGGTCGTCTGCATCATCAGACTTTAGCTGGCAACACTTCATATTACCGGCTAATATATGCAGCTATGGCGACAAATTACTGCTTGGCTACACATCTGACACGTAACCGATGTGCTCTCCAAACAACAACACTTGCATTTCAGAACATGTCTTTCACACTTGTCTACAAAATCACCTTCACCTTCAAATACAGCTTCCTTGCGACTGACAGAGACGTAGGCAAAGTTTAAAGTTGCTATTTCCATTAAATCTCGTTAATCAGAAAAACGGTAATTTACACTTGCAGCGGAACAAAATTCCGTTCCGCCCAGCGTCTGGCTCGAACCCACGACCCTGGGATTAAGAGTCTGACGCTCTACCGACTGAGCTAGCCGGCTACCTCGGTGAATACCTGCCGGGTAGCACGTCACACATTACTCGTTTGGGTTGGGTGGTCCCATACAGAATCTCTCCATGATGCCTAATGTTTTCCTAACGTCACACTCGTCACGTACTTCACTTTTATGTCATAATCATTTCTGAGAGGTAAAGAAATTGCATGACAACATGCAGAGCTAGTGGCGTCAAAATTAACGCACATACTTTATGTGACTCAAAAGCCGAACGAGTTACTTTCCGACGTTGTTTTAGATGTGCAAGTGATAGTCAAAAATCGCTGTGTCGGCACTCTGCCGACTTTTTCGCTAGTTAACACCGGTCTTGTTGTGTGTGTTTCAAGCTCAAGAGCATCTCCAAGCAAAAAATGGTCAACAGCAACATTCAGACGGTTTCGTACTGCTCAATTGCTACATTAAAACGTTATGTTTCTTTTTCAGAACTGGAAAAACACAAGCGTGACAGCATTCGAACCTGTAATCTTTAGATCCGAAGTCCGACGCCTTATCCACTAAGCCACACGGTCACTGACGACCAACGTTTACATGTATACGACTCATCTCGAAACGCTCACACCCCTGAGGATTTGTGTTTTCGTTCTACACAGCCGCTGCCCCTTGCTCTTTCCCACGCATTCGTTACATTCAACCTCTGACGTGACCGACCAAATATAGACTGAGAAACAAGACCACACACTTTGTGCATTCGGAATCGAAGGCAGGGCGTCCCTCGCCGCATTTGCTACGATTGCCATTTGCTACTTCTGCAGAAGCGGTGGCGGCGGCGACGACGACGACGACGACGACGAATATCGCGAGAGGCTCTGAGATATGTGAGAAATACATCTATAAAATGTAATTCAGACTGACTCGTCCCACCTTATGCTGTACCGCTTTGGCAAATGCTTTATCTGCGCCATTCGCCTTAATCGCATCTGAGAGTGATTCTTAAAAAAACGCCTGTCGCTAATTGTTCGTCATCACAGGTACTGTTTGCTATACGGCCACGACGCGCAACTGATTTCCAAAATTCATCTTTCTCCTGTGAGGATGGAACTTACGACCCCTGGTTTATTACACCAGTGCTCTACCACTGAGCTGAAGAGGCGCGGCCTAGCGGTACTCTTGGGTACTTCGTCCTTACGGTCGTCTGCATCATCAGACTTTAGCTGACAACACTTCATATTACCGGCTAATATTTGCAGCTATGGCGACAAATTACTGCTTGGCTACACATCTGACACGTAACCGATGTGCTCTCCAAACAACAACACTTGCATTTCAGAACATGTCTTTCACACTTGTCTACAAAATCACCTTCACCTTCAAATACAGCTTCCTTGCGACTGACAGAGACGTAGGCAAAGTTTAAAGTTGCTATTTCCATTAAATCTCGTTAATCAGAAAAACGGTAATTTACACTTGCAGCGGAACAAAATTCCGTTACGCCCAGCGTCTGGCTTGAACCCACGACCCTGGGATTAAGAGTCTGACGCTCTACCGACTGAGCTAGCCGGCTACCTCGGTGAATACCTGCCGGGTAGCACGTCACACAGTACTCATTTGGGTTGGGTGGTCCCATACAGAATCTCTCCATGATGCCTAATGTTTTCCTAACGTCACACTCGTCACGTACTTCACTTTTATGTCATAATCATTTCTGAGAGGTAAAGAAATTGCATGACAACATGCAGAGCTAGTGGCGTCAAAATTAACGCACATACTTTATGTGACTCAAATGCCGAACGAGTTACTTTCCGACGTTGTTTTAGATGTGCAAGTGATAGTCAAAAATCGCTGTGTCGGCACTCTGCCGACTTTTTCGCTAGTTAACACCGGTCTTGTTGTGTGTGTTTCAAGCTCAAGAGCATCTCCAAGCAAACAATGGTTAACAGCAACATTCAGACGGTTTCGTACTGCTCAATTGCTACATTAAAACGTTATGTTTCTTTTTCAGAACTGGAAAAACACAAGCGTGACAGCATTCGAACCTGTAATCTTCAGATCCGAAGTCCTACGCCTTATCCATTAGGCTACACGGTCACTGACGACCAACATTTACATGTATACGACTCATCTCGAAACGCTCACACCCCTGAGGATTTGCGTTTTCGTTCTACACAGCCGCTGCCCCTTGCTCTTTCCCACCCATTCGTTACATTCAACCTCTGACGTGACCGACCAAATATAGACTGAGAAACAAGACCACACACTTTGTGCATTCGGAATCGAAGGCATGGCGTCCCTCGCCGCATTTGCTACGATTGCCATTTGCTACTTCTGCAGAAGCGGCGGCGGCGACGACGACGACGACGACGACGACGACGACGACGACGACGACGAATATCGCGAGAGGCTCTGAGATATGTGAGAAATACATCTATAAAATGTAATTCAGACTGCCTCGTCCCACCTTATGCTGTACCGCTTTGGCAAATGCTTTATCTGCGCCATTCGCCTTAATCGCATCTGAGAGTGATTCTTAAAAAAACGCCTGTCGCTAATTGTTCGTCATCACAGGTACTGTTTGCTATACGGCCACGACGCGCAACTGATTTCCAAAATTCATCATTCTCCTGTGAGGATGGAACTTACGACCCCTGGTTTATTAGACCAGTGCTCTACCACTGAGCTAAAGAGGCGCGGCCTAGCGGTACTCTTGGGTACTTCGTCCTTACGGTCGTCTGCATCATCAGACTTTAGCTGGCAACACTTCATATTACCGGCTAATATATGCAGCTATGGCGACAAATTACTGCTTGGCTACACATCTGACACGTAACCGATGTGCTCTCCAAACAACAACACTTGCATTTCAGAACATGTCTTTCACACTTGTCTACAAAATCACCTTCACCTTCAAATACAGCTTCCTTGCGACTGACAGAGACGTAGGCAAAGTTTAAAGTTGCTATTTCCATTAAATCTCGTTAATCAGAAAAACGGTAATTTACACTTGCAGCGGAACAAAATTCCGTTCCGCCCAGTGTCTGGCTCGAACCCACGACCCTGGGATTAAGAGTCTGACGCTCTACCGACTGAGCTAGCCGGCTACCTCGGTGAATACCTGCCGGGTAGCACGTCACACAGTACTCGTTTGGGTTGGGTGGTCCCATACAGAATCTCTCCATGATGCCTAATGTTTTCCTAACGTCACACTCGTCACGTACTTCACTTTTATGTCATAATCATTTCTGAGAGGTAAAGAAATTGCATGACAACATGCAGAGCTAGTGGCGTCAAAATTAACGCACATACTTTATGTGACTCAAAAGCCGAACGAGTTACTTTCCGACGTTGTTTTAGATGTGCAAGTGATAGTCAAAAATCGCTGTGTCGGCACTCTGCCGACTTTTTCGCTAGTTAACACCGGTCTTGTTGTGTGTGTTTCAAGCTCAAGAGCATCTCCAAGCAAAAAATGGTCAACAGCAACATTCAGACGGTTTCGTACTGCTCAATTGCTACATTAAAACGTTATGTTTCTTTTTCAGAACTGGAAAAACACAAGCGTGACAGCATTCGAACCTGTAATCTTTAGATCCGAAGTCCGACGCCTTATCCACTAGGCCACACGGTCACTGACGACCAACATTTACATGTATACGACTCATCTCGAAACGCTCACACCCCTGAGGATTTGTGTTTTCGTTCTACACAGCCGCTGCCCCTTGCTCTTTCCCACCCATTCGTTACATTCAACCTCTGACGTGACCGACCAAATATAGACTGAGAAACAAGACCACACACTTTGTGCATTCGGAATCGAAGGCAGGGCGTCCCTCGCCGCATTTGCTACGATTGCCATTTGCTACTTCTGCAGAAGCGGTGGCGGCGGCGACGACGACGACGACGACGACGACGAATATCGCGAGAGGCTCTGAGATATGTGAGAAATACATCTATAAAATGTAATTCAGACTGACTCGTCCCACCTTATGCTGTACCGCTTTGGCAAATGCTTTATCTGCGCCATTCGCCTTAATCGCATCTGAGAGTGATTCTTAAAAAAACGCCTGTCGCTAATTGTTCGTCATCACAGGTACTGTTTGCTATACGGCCACGACGCGCAACTGATTTCCAAAATTCATCTTTCTCCTGTGAGGATGGAACTTACGACCCCTGGTTTATTACACCAGTGCTCTACCACTGAGCTGAAGAGGCGCGGCCTAGCGGTACTCTTGGGTACTTCGTCCTTACGGTCGTCTGCATCATCAGACTT
The DNA here is from genome assembly GCF_023897955.1 of Schistocerca gregaria. NCBI lineage: Eukaryota > Metazoa > Arthropoda > Insecta > Orthoptera > Acrididae > Schistocerca > Schistocerca gregaria. The sequence goes on from NW_026062387.1 coordinate 101,053, forward strand.
TAGCTGACAACACTTCATATTACCGGCTAATATTTGCAGCTATGGCGACAAATTACTGCTTGGCTACACATCTGACACGTAACCGATGTGCTCTCCAAACAACAACACTTGCATTTCAGAACATGTCTTTCACACTTGTCTACAAAATCACCTTCACCTTCAAATACAGCTTCCTTGCGACTGACAGAGACGTAGGCAAAGTTTAAAGTTGCTATTTCCATTAAATCTCGTTAATCAGAAAAACGGTAATTTACACTTGCAGCGGAACAAAATTCCGTTCCGCCCAGCGTCTGGCTTGAACCCACGACCCTGGGATTAAGAGTCTGACGCTCTACCGACTGAGCTAGCCGGCTACCTCGGTGAATACCTGCCGGGTAGCACGTCACACAGTACTCATTTGGGTTGGGTGGTCCCATACAGAATGTCTCCATGATGCCTAATGTTTTCCTAACGTCACACTCGTCACGTACTTCACTTTTATGTCATAATCATTTCTGAGAGGTTAAGAAATTGCATGACAACATGCAGAGCTAGTGGCGTCAAAATTAACGCACATACTTTATGTGACTCAAATGCCGAACGAGTTACTTTCCGACGTTGTTTTAGATGTGCAAGTGATAGTCAAAAATCGCTGTGTCGGCACTCTGCCGACTTTTTCGCTAGTTAACACCGGTCTTGTTGTGTGTGTTTCAAGCTCAAGAGCATCTCCAAGCAAACAATGGTTAACAGCAACATTCAGACGGTTTCGTACTGCTCAATTGCTACATTAAAACGTTATGTTTCTTTTTCAGAACTGGAAAAACAAAAGCGTGACAGCATTCGAACCTGTAATCTTCAGATCCGAAGTCCTACGCCTTATCCATTAGGCTACACGGTCACTGACGACCAACATTTACATGTATACGACTCATCCTGAAACGCTCACACCCCTGAGGATTTGCGTTTTCGTTCTACACAGCCGCTGCCCCTTGCTCTTTCCCACCCATTCGTTACATTCAACCTCTGACGTGACCGACCAAATATAGACTGAGAAACAAGACCACACACTTTGTGCATTCGGAATCGAAGGCATGGCGTCCCTCGCCGCATTTGCTACGATTGCCATTTGCTACTTCTGCAGAAGCGGCGGCGACGACGACGACGACGACGACGACGACGACGACGACGACGAATATCGCGAGAGGCTCTGAGATATGTGAGAAATACATCTATAAAATGTAATTCAGACTGCCTCGTCCCACCTTATGCTGTACCGCTTTGGCAAATGCTTTATCTGCGCCATTCGCCTTAATCGCATCTGAGAGTGATTCTTAAAAAAACGCCTGTCGCTAATTGTTCGTCATCACAGGTACTGTTTGCTATACGGCCACGACGCGCAACTGATTTCCAAAATTCATCATTCTCCTGTGAGGATGGAACTTACGACCCATGGTTTATTAGACCAGTGCTCTATCACTGAGCTAAAGAGGCGCGGCCTAGCGGTACTCTTGGTTACTTCGTCCTTACGGTCGTCTGCATCATCAGACTTTAGCTGGCAACACTTCATATTACCGGCTAATATATGCAGCTATGGCGACAAATTACTGCTTGGCTACACATCTGACACGTAACCGATGTGCTCTCCAAACAACAACACTTGCATTTCAGAACATGTCTTTCACACTTGTCTACAAAATCACCTTCACCTTCAAATACAGCTTCCTTGCGACTGACAGAGACGTAGGCAAAGTTTAAAGTTGCTATTTCCATTAAATCTCGTTAATCAGAAAAACGGTAATTTACACTTGCAGCGGAACAAAATTCCGTTCCGCCCAGCGTCTGGCTCGAACCCACGACCCTGGGATTAAGAGTCTGACGCTCTACCGACTGAGCTAGCCGGCTACCTCGGTGAATACCTGCCGGGTAGCACGTCACACAGTACTCGTTTGGGTTGGGTGGTCCCATACAGAATCTCTCCATGATGCCTAATGTTTTCCTAACGTCACACTCGTCACGTACTTCACTTTTATGTCATAATCATTTCTGAGAGGTAAAGAAATTGCATGACAACATGCAGAGCTAGTGGCGTCAAAATTAACGCACATACTTTATGTGACTCAAAAGCCGAACGAGTTACTTTCCGACGTTGTTTTAGATGTGCAAGTGATAGTCAAAAATCGCTGTGTCGGCACTCTGCCGACTTTTTCGCTAGTTAACACCGGTCTTGTTGTGTGTGTTTCAAGCTCAAGAGCATCTCCAAGCAAACAATGGTTAACAGCAACATTCAGACGGTTTCGTACTGCTCAATTGCTACATTAAAACGTTATGTTTCTTTTTCAGAACTGGAAAAACACAAGCGTGACAGCATTCGAACCTGTAATCTTCAGATCCGAAGTCCTACGCCTTATCCATTAGGCTACACGGTCACTGACGACCAACATTTACATGTATACGACTCATCTCGAAACGCTCACACCCCTGAGGATTTGCGTTTTCGTTCTACACAGCCGCTGCCCCTTGCTCTTTCCCACCCATTCGTTACATTCAACCTCTGACGTGACCGACCAAATATAGACTGAGAAACAAGACCACACACTTTGTGCATTCGGAATCGAAGGCATGGCGTCCCTCGCCGCATTTGCTACGATTGCCATTTGCTACTTCTGCAGAAGCGGCGGCGGCGGCGACGACGACGACGACGACGACGACGAATATCGCGAGAGGCTCTGAGATATGTGAGAAATACATCTATAAAATGTAATTCAGACTGCCTCGTCCCACCTTATGCTGTACCGCTTTGGCAAATGCTTTATCTGCGCCATTCGCCTTAATCGCATCTGAGAGTGATTCTTAAAAAAACGCCTGTCGCTAATTGTTCGTCATCACAGGTACTGTTTGCTATACGGCCACGACGCGCAACTGATTTCCAAAATTCATCTTTCTCCTGTGAGGATGGAACTTACGACCCCTGGTTTATTAGACCAGTGCTCTACCACTGAGCTATAGAGGCGCGGCCTAGCGGTACTCTTGGGTACTTCGTCCTTACGGTCGTCTGCATCATCAGACTTTAGCTGGCAACACTTCATATTACCGGCTAATATATGCAGCTATGGCGACAAATTACTGCTTGGCTACACATCTGACACGTAACCGATGTGCTCTCCAAACAACAACACTTGCATTTCAGAACATGTCTTTCACACTTGTCTACAAAATCACCTTCACCTTCAAATACAGCTTCCTTGCGACTGACAGAGACGTAGGCAAAGTTTAAAGTTGCTATTTCCATTAAATCTCGTTAATCAGAAAAACGGTAATTTACACTTGCAGCGGAACAAAATTCCGTTCCGCCCAGCGTCTGGCTCGAACCCACGACCCTGGGATTAAGAGTCTGACGCTCTACCGACTGAGCTAGCCGGCTACCTCGGTGAACACCTGCCGGGTAGCACGTCACACAGTACTCGTTTGGGTTGGGTGGTCCCATACAGAATCTCTCCATGATGCCTAATGTTTTCCTAACGTCACACTCGTCACGTACTTCACTTTTATGTCATAATCATTTCTGAGAGGTAAAGAAATTGCATGACAACATGCAGAGCTAGTGGCGTCAAAATTAACGCACATACTTTATGTGACTCAAAAGCCGAACGAGTTACTTTCCGACGTTGTTTTAGATGTGCAAGTGATAGTCAAAAATCGCTGTGTCGGCACTCTGCCGACTTTTTCGCTAGTTAACACCGGTCTTGTTGTGTGTGTTTCAAGCTCAAGAGCATCTCCAAGCAAACAATGGTTAACAGCAACATTCAGACGGTTTCGTACTGCTCAATTGCTACATTAAAACGTTATGTTTCTTTTTCAGAACTGGAAAAACACAAGCGTGACAGCATTCGAACCTGTAATCTTCAGATCCGAAGTCCTACGCCTTATCCATTAGGCTACACGGTCACTGACGACCAACATTTACATGTATACGACTCATCTCGAAACGCTCACACCCCTGAGGATTTGCGTTTTCGTTCTACACAGCCGCTGCCCCTTGCTCTTTCCCACCCATTCGTTACATTCAACCTCTGACGTGACCGACCAAATATAGACTGAGAAACAAGACCACACACTTTGTGCATTCGGAATCGAAGGCATGGCGTCCCTCGCCGCATTTGCTACGATTGCCATTTGCTACTTCTGCAGAAGCGGCGGCGACGACGACGACGACGACGACGACGACGACGACGAATATCGCGAGAGGCTCTGAGATATGTGAGAAATACATCTATAAAATGTAATTCAGACTGCCTCGTCCCACCTTATGCTGTACCGCTTTGGCAAATGCTTTATCTGCGCCATTCGCCTTAATCGCATCTGAGAGTGATTCTTAAAAAAACGCCTGTCGCTAATTGTTCGTCATCACAGGTACTGTTTGCTATACGGCCACGACGTGCAACTGATTTCCAAAATTCATCTTTCTCCTGTGAGGATGGAACTTACGACCCCTGGTTTATTACACCAGTGCTCTACCACTGAGCTAAAGAGGCGCGGCCTAGCGGTACTCTTGGGTACTTCGTCCTTACGGTCGTCTGCATCATCAGACTTTAGCTGGCAACACTTCATATTACCGGCTAATATATGCAGCTATGGCGACAAATTACTGCTTGGCTACACATCTGACACGTAACCGATGTGCTCTCCAAACAACAACACTTGCATTTCAGAACATGTCTTTCACACTTGTCTACAAAATCACCTTCACCTTCAAATACAGCTTCCTTGCGACTGACAGAGACGTAGGCAAAGTTTAAAGTTGCTATTTCCATTAAATCTCGTTAATCAGAAAAACGGTAATTTACACTTGCAGCGGAACAAAATTCCGTTCCGCCAGCGTCTGGCTCGAACCCACGACCCTGGGATTAAGAGTCTGACGCTCTACCGACTGAGCTAGCCGGCTACCCCGGTGAATACCTGCCGGGTAGCACGTCACACAGTACTCGTTTGGGTTGGGTGGTCCCATACAGAATCTCTCCATGATGCCTAATGTTTTCCTAACGTCACACTCGTCACGTACTTCACTTTTATGTCATAATCATTTCTGAGAGGTAAAGAAATTGCATGACAACATGCAGAGCTAGTGGCGTCAAAATTAACGCACATACTTTATGTGACTCAAAAGCCGAACGAGTTACTTTCCGACGTTGTTTTAGATGTGCAAGTGATAGTCAAAAATCGCTGTGTCGGCACTCTGCCGACTTTTTCGCTAGTTAACACCGGTCTTGTTGTGTGTGTTTCAAGCTCAAGAGCATCTCCAAGCAAACAATGGTTAACAGCAACATTCAGACGGTTTCGTACTGCTCAATTGCTACATTAAAACGTTATGTTTCTTTTTCAGAACTGGAAAAACACAAGCGTGACAGCATTCGAACCTGTAATCTTCAGATCCGAAGTCCTACGCCTTATCCATTAGGCTACACGGTCACTGACGACCAACATTTACATGTATACGACTCATCTCGAAACGCTCACACCCCTGAGGATTTGCGTTTTCGTTCTACACAGCCGCTGCCCCTTGCTCTTTCCCACCCATTCGTTACATTCAACCTCTGACGTGACCGACCAAATATAGACTGAGAAACAAGACCACACACTTTGTGCATTCGGAATCGAAGGCATGGCGTCCCTCGCCGCATTTGCTACGATTGCCATTTGCTACTTCTGCAGAAGCGGCGGCGGCGGCGACGACGACGACGACGACGACGACGACGACGACGACGACGAATATCGCGAGAGGCTCTGAGATATGTGAGAAATACATCTATAAAATGTAATTCAGACTGCCTCGTCCCACCTTATGCTGTACCGCTTTGGCAAATGCTTTATCTGCGCCATTCGCCTTAATCGCATCTGAGAGTGATTCTTAAAAAAACGCCTGTCGCTAATTGTTCGTCATCACAGGTACTGTTTGCTATACGGCCACGACGCGCAACTGATTTCCAAAATTCATCTTTCTCCTGTGAGGATGGAACTTACGACCCCTGGTTTATTAGACCAGTGCTCTACCACTGAGCTAAAGAGGCGCGGCCTAGCGGTACTCTTGGGTACTTCGTCCTTACGGTCGTCTGCATCATCAGACTTTAGCTGGCAACACTTCATATTACCGGCTAATATATGCAGCTATGGCGACAAATTACTGCTTGGCTACACATCTGACACGTAACCGATGTGCTCTCCAAACAACAACACTTGCATTTCAGAACATGTCTTTCACACTTGTCTACAAAATCACCTTCACCTTCAAATACAGCTTCCTTGCGACTGACAGAGACGTAGGCAAAGTTTAAAGTTGCTATTTCCATTAAATCTCGTTAATCAGAAAAACGGTAATTTACACTTGCAGCGGAACAAAATTCCGTTCCGCCAGCGTCTGGCTCGAACCCACGACCCTGGGATTAAGAGTCTGACGCTCTACCGACTGAGCTAGCCGGCTACCCCGGTGAATACCTGCCGGGTAGCACGTCACACAGTACTCGTTTGGGTTGGGTGGTCCCATACAGAGTCTCTCCATGATGCCTAATGTTTTCCTAACGTCACACTCGTCACGTACTTCACTTTTATGTCATAATCATTTCTGAGAGGTAAAGAAATTGCATGACAACATGCAGAGCTAGTGGCGTCAAAATTAACGCACATACTTTATGTGACTCAAAAGCCGAACGAGTTACTTTCCGACGTTGTTTTAGATGTGCAAGTGATAGTCAAAAATCGCTGTGTCGGCACTCTGCCGACTTTTTCGCTAGTTAACACCGGTCTTGTTGTGTGTGTTTCAAGCTCAAGAGCATCTCCAAGCAAACAATGGTTAACAGCAACATTCAGACGGTTTCGTACTGCTCAATTGCTACATTAAAACGTTATGTTTCTTTTTCAGAACTGGAAAAACACAAGCGTGACAGCATTCGAACCTGTAATCTTCAGATCCGAAGTCCTACGCCTTATCCATTAGGCTACACGGTCACTGACGACCAACATTTACATGTATACGACTCATCTCGAAACGCTCACACCCCTGAGGATTTGCGTTTTCGTTCTACACAGCCGCTGCCCCTTGCTCTTTCCCACCCATTCGTTACATTCAACCTCTGACGTGACCGACCAAATATAGACTGAGAAACAAGACCACACACTTTGTGCATTCGGAATCGAAGGCATGGCGTCCCTCGCCGCATTTGCTACGATTGCCATTTGCTACTTCTGCAGAAGCGGCGGCGGCGGCGACGACGACGACGACGACGACGACGACGACGACGACGACGAATATCGCGAGAGGCTCTGAGATATGTGAGAAATACATCTATAAAATGTAATTCAGACTGCCTCGTCCCACCTTATGCTGTACCGCTTTGGCAAATGCTTTATCTGCGCCATTCGCCTTAATCGCATCTGAGAGTGATTCTTAAAAAAACGCCTGTCGCTAATTGTTCGTCATCACAGGTACTGTTTGCTATACGGCCACGACGCGCAACTGATTTCCAAAATTCATCTTTCTCCTGTGAGGATGGAACTTACGACCCCTGGTTTATTACACCAGTGCTCTACCACTGAGCTAAAGAGGCGCGGCCTAGCGGTACTCTTGGGTACTTCGTCCTTACGGTCGTCTGCATCATCAGACTTTAGCTGGCAACACTTCATATTACCGGCTAATATATGCAGCTATGGCGACAAATTACTGCTTGGCTACACATCTGACACGTAACCGATGTGCTCTCCAAACAACAACACTTGCATTTCAGAACATGTCTTTCACACTTGTCTACAAAATCACCTTCACCTTCAAATACAGCTTCCTTGCGACTGACAGAGACGTAGGCAAAGTTTAAAGTTGCTATTTCCATTAAATCTCGTTAATCAGAAAAACGGTAATTTACACTTGCAGCGGAACAAAATTCCGTTCCGCCAGCGTCTGGCTCGAACCCACGACCCTGGGATTAAGAGTCTGACGCTCTACCGACTGAGCTAGCCGGCTACCCCGGTGAATACCTGCCGGGTAGCACGTCACACAGTACTCGTTTGGGTTGGGTGGTCCCATACAGAGTCTCTCCATGATGCCTAATGTTTTCCTAACGTCACACTCGTCACGTACTTCACTTTTATGTCATAATCATTTCTGAGAGGTAAAGAAATTGCATGACAACATGCAGAGCTAGTGGCGTCAAAATTAACGCACATACTTTATGTGACTCAAAAGCCGAACGAGTTACTTTCCGACGTTGTTTTAGATGTGCAAGTGATAGTCAAAAATCGCTGTGTCGGCACTCTGCCGACTTTTTCGCTAGTTAACACCGGTCTTGTTGTGTGTGTTTCAAGCTCAAGAGCATCTCCAAGCAAACAATGGTTAACAGCAACATTCAGACGGTTTCGTACTGCTCAATTGCTACATTAAAACGTTATGTTTCTTTTTCAGAACTGGAAAAACACAAGCGTGACAGCATTCGAACCTGTAATCTTCAGATCCGAAGTCCTACGCCTTATCCATTAGGCTACACGGTCACTGACGACCAACATTTACATGTATACGACTCATCTCGAAACGCTCACACCCCTGAGGATTTGCGTTTTCGTTCTACACAGCCGCTGCCCCTTGCTCTTTCCCACCCATTCGTTACATTCAACCTCTGACGTGACCGACCAAATATAGACTGAGAAACAAGACCACACACTTTGTGCATTCGGAATCGAAGGCATGGCGTCCCTCGCCGCATTTGCTACGATTGCCATTTGCTACTTCTGCAGAAGCGGCGGCGGCGGCGGCGACGACGACGACGACGACGACGACGACGACGACGAATATCGCGAGAGGCTCTGAGATATGTGAGAAATACATCTATAAAATGTAATTCAGACTGCCTCGTCCCACCTTATGCTGTACCGCTTTGGCAAATGCTTTATCTGCGCCATTCGCCTTAATCGCATCTGAGAGTGATTCTTAAAAAAACGCCTGTCGCTAATTGTTCGTCATCACAGGTACTGTTTGCTATACGGCCACGACGCGCAACTGATTTCCAAAATTCATCTTTCTCCTGTGAGGATGGAACTTACGACCCCTGGTTTATTACACCAGTGCTCTACCACTGAGCTAAAGAGGCGCGGCCTAGCGGTACTCTTGGGTACTTCGTCCTTACGGTCGTCTGCATCATCAGACTTTAGCTGGCAACACTTCATATTACCGGCTAATATATGCAGCTATGGCGACAAATTACTGCTTGGCTACACATCTGACACGTAACCGATGTGCTCTCCAAACAACAACACTTGCATTTCAGAACATGTCTTTCACACTTGTCTACAAAATCACCTTCACCTTCAAATACAGCTTCCTTGCGACTGACAGAGACGTAGGCAAAGTTTAAAGTTGCTATTTCCATTAAATCTCGTTAATCAGAAAAACGGTAATTTACACTTGCAGCGGAACAAAATTCCGTTCCGCCAGCGTCTGGCTCGAACCCACGACCCTGGGATTAAGAGTCTGACGCTCTACCGACTGAGCTAGCCGGCTACCCCGGTGAATACCTGCCGGGTAGCACGTCACACAGTACTCGTTTGGGTTGGGTGGTCCCATACAGAATCTCTCCATGATGCCTAATGTTTTCCTAACGTCACACTCGTCACGTACTTCACTTTTATGTCATAATCATTTCTGAGAGGTAAAGAAATTGCATGACAACATGCAGAGCTAGTGGCGTCAAAATTAACGCACATACTTTATGTGACTCAAAAGCCGAACGAGTTACTTTCCGACGTTGTTTTAGATGTGCAAGTGATAGTCAAAAATCGCTGTGTCGGCACTCTGCCGACTTTTTCGCTAGTTAACACCGGTCTTGTTGTGTGTGTTTCAAGCTCAAGAGCATCTCCAAGCAAACAATGGTTAACAGCAACATTCAGACGGTTTCGTACTGCTCAATTGCTACATTAAAACGTTATGTTTCTTTTTCAGAACTGGAAAAACACAAGCGTGACAGCATTCGAACCTGTAATCTTCAGATCCGAAGTCCTACGCCTTATCCATTAGGCTACACGGTCACTGACGACCAACATTTACATGTATACGACTCATCTCGAAACGCTCACACCCCTGAGGATTTGCGTTTTCGTTCTACACAGCCGCTGCCCCTTGCTCTTTCCCACCCATTCGTTACATTCAACCTCTGACGTGACCGACCAAATATAGACTGAGAAACAAGACCACACACTTTGTGCATTCGGAATCGAAGGCATGGCGTCCCTCGCCGCATTTGCTACGATTGCCATTTGCTACTTCTGCAGAAGCGGCGGCGGCGGCGGCGACGACGACGACGACGACGACGACGACGACGACGACGACGAATATCGCGAGAGGCTCTGAGATATGTGAGAAATACATCTATAAAATGTAATTCAGACTGCCTCGTCCCACCTTATGCTGTACCGCTTTGGCAAATGCTTTATCTGCGCCATTCGCCTTAATCGCATCTGAGAGTGATTCTTAAAAAAACGCCTGTCGCTAATTGTTCGTCATCACAGGTACTGTTTGCTATACGGCCACGACGCGCAACTGATTTCCAAAATTCATCTTTCTCCTGTGAGGATGGAACTTACGACCCCTGGTTTATTACACCAGTGCTCTACCACTGAGCTAAAGAGGCGCGGCCTAGCGGTACTCTTGGGTACTTCGTCCTTACGGTCGTCTGCATCATCAGACTTTAGCTGGCAACACTTCATATTACCGGCTAATATATGCAGCTATGGCGACAAATTACTGCTTGGCTACACATCTGACACGTAACCGATGTGCTCTCCAAACAACAACACTTGCATTTCAGAACATGTCTTTCACACTTGTCTACAAAATCACCTTCACCTTCAAATACAGCTTCCTTGCGACTGACAGAGACGTAGGCAAAGTTTAAAGTTGCTATTTCCATTAAATCTCGTTAATCAGAAAAACGGTAATTTACACTTGCAGCGGAACAAAATTCCGTTCCGCCAGCGTCTGGCTCGAACCCACGACCCTGGGATTAAGAGTCTGACGCTCTACCGACTGAGCTAGCCGGCTACCCCGGTGAATACCTGCCGGGTAGCACGTCACACAGTACTCGTTTGGGTTGGGTGGTCCCATACAGAATCTCTCCATGATGCCTAATGTTTTCCTAACGTCACACTCGTCACGTACTTCACTTTTATGTCATAATCATTTCTGAGAGGTAAAGAAATTGCATGACAACATGCAGAGCTAGTGGCGTCAAAATTAACGCACATACTTTATGTGACTCAAAAGCCGAACGAGTTACTTTCCGACGTTGTTTTAGATGTGCAAGTGATAGTCAAAAATCGCTGTGTCGGCACTCTGCCGACTTTTTCGCTAGTTAACACCGGTCTTGTTGTGTGTGTTTCAAGCTCAAGAGCATCTCCAAGCAAACAATGGTTAACAGCAACATTCAGACGGTTTCGTACTGCTCAATTGCTACATTAAAACGTTATGTTTCTTTTTCAGAACTGGAAAAACACAAGCGTGACAGCATTCGAACCTGTAATCTTCAGATCCGAAGTCCTACGCCTTATCCATTAGGCTACACGGTCACTGACGACCAACATTTACATGTATACGACTCATCTCGAAACGCTCACACCCCTGAGGATTTGCGTTTTCGTTCTACACAGCCGCTGCCCCTTGCTCTTTCCCACCCATTCGTTACATTCAACCTCTGACGTGACCGACCAAATATAGACTGAGAAACAAGACCACACACTTTGTGCATTCGGAATCGAAGGCATGGCGTCCCTCGCCGCATTTGCTACGATTGCCATTTGCTACTTCTGCAGAAGCGGCGGCGGCGGCGACGACGACGACGACGACGACGACGACGACGACGACGACGACGACGAATATCGCGAGAGGCTCTGAGATATGTGAGAAATACATCTATAAAATGTAATTCAGACTGCCTCGTCCCACCTTATGCTGTACCGCTTTGGCAAATGCTTTATCTGCGCCATTCGCCTTAATCGCATCTGAGAGTGATTCTTAAAAAAACGCCTGTCGCTAATTGTTCGTCATCACAGGTACTGTTTGCTATACGGCCACGACGCGCAACTGATTTCCAAAATTCATCTTTCTCCTGTGAGGATGGAACTTACGACCCCTGGTTTATTACACCAGTGCTCTACCACTGAGCTAAAGAGGCGCGGCCTAGCGGTACTCTTGGGTACTTCGTCCTTACGGTCGTCTGCATCATCAGACTTTAGCTGGCAACACTTCATATTACCGGCTAATATATGCAGCTATGGCGACAAATTACTGCTTGGCTACACATCTGACACGTAACCGATGTGCTCTCCAAACAACAACACTTGCATTTCAGAACATGTCTTTCACACTTGTCTACAAAATCACCTTCACCTTCAAATACAGCTTCCTTGCGACTGACAGAGACGTAGGCAAAGTTTAAAGTTGCTATTTCCATTAAATCTCGTTAATCAGAAAAACGGTAATTTACACTTGCAGCGGAACAAAATTCCGTTCCGCCAGCGTCTGGCTCGAACCCACGACCCTGGGATTAAGAGTCTGACGCTCTACCGACTGAGCTAGCCGGCTACCCCGGTGAATACCTGCCGGGTAGCACGTCACACAGTACTCGTTTGGGTTGGGTGGTCCCATACAGAATCTCTCCATGATGCCTAATGTTTTCCTAACGTCACACTCGTCACGTACTTCACTTTTATGTCATAATCATTTCTGAGAGGTAAAGAAATTGCATGACAACATGCAGAGCTAGTGGCGTCAAAATTAACGCACATACTTTATGTGACTCAAAAGCCGAACGAGTTACTTTCCGACGTTGTTTTAGATGTGCAAGTGATAGTCAAAAATCGCTGTGTCGGCACTCTGCCGACTTTTTCGCTAGTTAACACCGGTCTTGTTGTGTGTGTTTCAAGCTCAAGAGCATCTCCAAGCAAACAATGGTTAACAGCAACATTCAGACGGTTTCGTACTGCTCAATTGCTACATTAAAACGTTATGTTTCTTTTTCAGAACTGGAAAAACACAAGCGTGACAGCATTCGAACCTGTAATCTTCAGATCCGAAGTCCTAAGCCTTATCCATTAGGCTACACGGTCACTGACGACCAACATTTACATGTATACGACTCATCTCGAAACGCTCACACCCCTGAGGATTTGCGTTTTCGTTCTACACAGCCGCTGCCCCTTGCTCTTTCCCACCCATTCGTTACATTCAACCTCTGACGTGACCGACCAAATATAGACTGAGAAACAAGACCACACACTTTGTGCATTCGGAATCGAAGGCATGGCGTCCCTCGCCGCATTTGCTACGATTGCCATTTGCTACTTCTGCAGAAGCGGCGGCGGCGGCGACGACGACGACGACGACGACGACGAATATCGCGAGAGGCTCTGAGATATGTGAGAAATACATCTATAAAATGTAATTCAGACTGCCTCGTCCCACCTTATGCTGTACCGCTTTGGCAAATGCTTTATCTGCGCCATTCGCCTTAATCGCATCTGAGAGTGATTCTTAAAAAAACGCCTGTCGCTAATTGTTCGTCATCACAGGTACTGTTTGCTATACGGCCACGACGCGCAACTGATTTCCAAAATTCATCTTTCTACTGTGAGGATGGAACTTACGACCCCTGGTTTGTTACACCAGTGCTCTACCACTGAGCTAAAGAGGCGCGGCCTAGCGGTACTCTTGGGTACTTCGTCCTTACGGTCGTCTGCATCATCAGACTTTAGCTGGCAACACTTCATATTACCGGCTAATATATGCAGCTATGGCGACAAATTACTGCTTGGCTACACATCTGACACGTAACCGATGTGCTCTCCAAACAACAACACTTGCATTTCAGAACATGTCTTTCACACTTGTCTACAAAATCACCTTCACCTTCAAATACAGCTTCCTTGCGACTGACAGAGACGTAGGCAAAGTTTAAAGTTGCTATTTCCATTAAATCTCGTTAATCAGAAAAACGGTAATTTACACTTGCAGCGGAACAAAATTCCGTTCCGCCAGCGTCTGGCTCGAACCCACGACCCTGGGATTAAGAGTCTGACGCTCTACCGACTGAGCTAGCCGGCTACCCCGGTGAATACCTGCCGGGTAGCACGTCACACAGTACTCGTTTGGGTTGGGTGGTCCCATACAGAATCTCTCCATGATGCCTAATGTTTTCCTAACGTCACACTCGTCACGTACTTCACTTTTATGTCATAATCATTTCTGAGAGGTAAAGAAATTGCATGACAACATGCAGAGCTAGTGGCGTCAAAATTAACGCACATACTTTATGTGACTCAAAAGCCGAACGAGTTACTTTCCGACGTTGTTTTAGATGTGCAAGTGATAGTCAAAAATCGCTGTGTCGGCACTCTGCCGACTTTTTCGCTAGTTAACACCGGTCTTGTTGTGTGTGTTTCAAGCTCAAGAGCATCTCCAAGCAAACAATGGTTAACAGCAACATTCAGACGGTTTCGTACTGCTCAATTGCTACATTAAAACGTTATGTTTCTTTTTCAGAACTGGAAAAACACAAGCGTGACAGCATTCGAACCTGTAATCTTCAGATCCGAAGTCCTACGCCTTATCCATTAGGCTACACGGTCACTGACGACCAACATTTACATGTATACGACTCATCTCGAAACGCTCACACCCCTGAGGATTTGCGTTTTCGTTCTACACAGCCGCTGCCCCTTGCTCTTTCCCACCCATTCGTTACATTCAACCTCTGACGTGACCGACCAAATATAGACTGAGAAACAAGACCACACACTTTGTGCATTCGGAATCGAAGGCATGGCGTCCCTCGCCGCATTTGCTACGATTGCCATTTGCTACTTCTGCAGAAGCGGCGGCGGCGGCGACGACGACGACGACGACGACGACGACGAATATCGCGAGAGGCTCTGAGATATGTGAGAAATACATCTATAAAATGTAATTCAGACTGCCTCGTCCCACCTTATGCTGTACCGCTTTGGCAAATGCTTTATCTGCGCCATTCGCCTTAATCGCATCTGAGAGTGATTCTTAAAAAAACGCCTGTCGCTAATTGTTCGTCATCACAGGTACTGTTTGCTATACGGCCACGACGCGCAACTGATTTCCAAAATTCATCTTTCTCCTGTGAGGATGGAACTTACGACCCCTGGTTTGTTACACCAGTGCTCTACCACTGAGCTAAAGAGGCGCGGCCTAGCGGTACTCTTGGGTACTTCGTCCTTACGGTCGTCTGCATCATCAGACTTTAGCTGGCAACACTTCATATTACCGGCTAATATATGCAGCTATGGCGACAAATTACTGCTTGGCTACACATCTGACACGTAACCGATGTGCTCTCCAAACAACAACACTTGCATTTCAGAACATGTCTTTCACACTTGTCTACAAAATCACCTTCACCTTCAAATACAGCTTCCTTGCGACTGACAGAGACGTAGGCAAAGTTTAAAGTTGCTATTTCCATTAAATCTCGTTAATCAGAAAAACGGTAATTTACACTTGCAGCGGAACAAAATTCCGTTCCGCCAGCGTCTGGCTCGAACCCACGACCCTGGGATTAAGAGTCTGACGCTCTACCGACTGAGCTAGCCGGCTACCCCGGTGAATACCTGCCGGGTAGCACGTCACACAGTACTCGTTTGGGTTGGGTGGTCCCATACAGAATCTCTCCATGATGCCTAATGTTTTCCTAACGTCACACTCGTCACGTACTTCACTTTTATGTCATAATCATTTCTGAGAGGTAAAGAAATTGCATGACAACATGCAGAGCTAGTGGCGTCAAAATTAACGCACATACTTTATGTGACTCAAAAGCCGAACGAGTTACTTTCCGACGTTGTTTTAGATGTGCAAGTGATAGTCAAAAATCGCTGTGTCGGCACTCTGCCGACTTTTTCGCTAGTTAACACCGGTCTTGTTGTGTGTGTTTCAAGCTCAAGAGCATCTCCAAGCAAACAATGGTTAACAGCAACATTCAGACGGTTTCGTACTGCTCAATTGCTACATTAAAACGTTATGTTTCTTTTTCAGAACTGGAAAAACACAAGCGTGACAGCATTCGAACCTGTAATCTTCAGATCCGAAGTCCGACGCCTTATCCATTTTTTTTTTTTTATGACCAGTGCTCTGCCACTGAGCTAAATCCTTTTTTTTTTTTTTTTTTTTTGGTTCAGAGTCCAGAGTGCTAACCGTTACACCATGGAACTTTTTCTTTTAACCACTTTTGTTTCTCATTTTTTTAAAGCCAGGTATCCTAGCCACTTTTCCTTTAGTCTGGCGCCTTGGACCGCTTTTTATTGTTTTTTATAAGGATGCATATCAGGAGGCGCATGACGGGGACAAAGAGGGCAGGGGTCAAAGAACTCGAGGCCTGGCCACGATGCCCCCACCATCACTCCCACCGAATTGCTCCTTCAGTGCATTTTAATTGTTATAGAAAAGCGGGTATAGTCGTGTATATTTTTCGCCTGCTCTCTCTATTGTGGTAAGGAGCACTGATTGTACGACATCTGGGGGTGAGATCCCATTGCAAAGCCGTCATTCGAGTTTTCAGTCAACAGACATTCGAGTAAGAAACATGTGATTATACTGCAATATACAGCGAGCATTTATGAGACACTTATTGGGGGTGCAGACGTAACATGAATGGATAAAAGAAGAGGCATTTCCTTCATCTTGAACGTAGATTTATACTTCACTTCTTCATTACCCTTAAAATAGTACATTTAGTGTCAGACTGTGCGCTTTAACCAACACCTATTCGTTCGAATAAAATGATCAACATGTTTCCATACATTTTCCTGTGGTCTGCATATTGCTGAATGTTGCTGTACTCCATTTGCATAAAAAGCTTGAATTCCGTTTCGTCGTCACCACCTATTTTATTGATAATGTAATGGACAAACTGTCCCATTAACCAGTGTATTGCATTATTTTTGGTTTTCGGGTAATATTTAGTTTCAGGTCTGAAAAGCACCATAGGAGTAATGGAATTGGGTGACGTTCGTTGCAGTAGTGCAAGACTTTTCCTGAGCCAATGCCAATTGTTGAGATTTCCAGCACACGTAAATCTATGAATCACAGTGTCAACTAGGTTACATTTCTGACATAAGGGGGTTTCAGCTTTCCCAATTTTATAAAGCCGCTCGTTGGTGCTGACAATATTATTGACGGTTAGGCCACACGGTCACTGACGACCAACATTTACATGTATACGACTCATCTCGAAACGCTCACACCCCTGAGGATTTGTGTTTTCGTTCTACACAGCCGCTGCCCCTTGCTCTTTCCCACCCATTCGTTACATTCAACCTCTGACGTGACCGACCAAATATAGACTGAGAAACAAGACCACACACTTTGTGCATTCGGAATCGAAGGCAGGGCGTCCCTCGCCGCATTTGCTACGATTGCCATTTGCTACTTCTGCAGAAGCGGCGGCGGCGACGACGACGACGACGACGACGACGACGACGACGAATATCGCGAGAGGCTCTGAGATATGTGAGGAATACATCTATAAAATGTAATTCAGACTGCCTCGTCCCACCTTATGCTGTACCGCTTTGGCAAATGCTTTATCTGCGCCATTCGCCTTAATCGCATCTGAGAGTAATTCTTAAAAAAACGCCTGTCGCTAATTGTTCGTCATCACAGGTACTGTTTGCTATACGGCCACGACGCGCAACAGATTTCCAAAATTCATCTTTCTCCTGTGAGAATGGAACTTACGACCCCTGGTTTAATAGACCAGTGCTCTACCACTGAGCTAAAGAGGCGCGGCCTAGCGGTACTCTTGGGTACTTCGTCCTTACGGTCGTCTACATCATCAGACTTTAGCTGACAACACTTCATATTACCGGCTAATATTTGCACCTATGGCGACAAATTACTGCTTGGCTACACATCTGACACGTAACCGATGTGCTCTCCAAACAAAAACACTTGCATTTCAGAACATGTCTTTCACACATGTCTACAAAATCACCTTCACCTTCAAATACAGTTTCCTTGCCACTGACAGAGACGTAGGCAAAGTTTAAAGTTGCTATTTCCATTATATCTCGTTAATCAGAAAAACGGTAATTTACACCTGCAGCCGAACAAAATACTGTTCCGCCCAGCGTCTGGATCGAACCCACCACCCAGGGATTAAGAGTCTGACGCTCTACCGACTGAGCTAGCCGGCTACCTCGGTGAATACCTGCCGGGTAGAATGTCACACAGTACTCGTTTGGGTTGGGTGGTCCCATACAGAATCTCTCCATGATGCCTAATGTTTTCCTAACGTCACACTCGTCACGTACTTCACTTTTATGTCATAATCATTTCTGAGAGGTAAAGAAATTGCATGACAACATGCGGAGCTGGTGGCGTCAAAATTAACACACATACTTTATGTGACTCAAAAGCCGAACGAGTTACTTTCCGACGTTGTTTTAGATGTGCAAGTGATAGTCAAAACTCGCTGTGTCGGCACTCTGCCGACCATTTCGCTAGTTAACACCGGTCTTGTTGTGTGTGTTTCAAGCTCAAGAGCATCTCCAAGCAAAAAATGGTCAACAGCAACATTCAGACGGTTTCGTACTGCTCAATTGCTACATTAAAACGTTATGTTTCTTTTTCAGAACTGGAAAACACAAGCGTGACAGCATTCGAACCTGTAATCTTCAGATCCGAAGTCCGACGCCTTATCCATTAGGCCACACGGTCACTGACGACCAACATTTACATGTATACGACTCATCTCGAAACGCTCACACCCCTGAGGATTTGTGTTTTCGTTCTACACAGCCGCTGCCCCTTGCTCTTTCCCACCCATTCGTTACATTCAACCTCTGACGTGACCGACCAAATATAGACTGAGAAACAAGACCACACACTTTGTGCATTCGGAATCGAAGGCAGGGCGTCCCTCGCCGCATTTGCTACGATTGCCATTTGCTACTTCTGCAGAAGCGGCGGCGGCGACGACGACGACGACGACGACGACGACGACGACGACGACGACGACGAATATCGCGAGAGGCTCTGAGATATGTGAGGAATACATCTATAAAATGTAATTCAGACTGCCTCGTCCCACCTTATGCTGTACCGCTTTGGCAAATGCTTTATCTGCGCCATTCGCCTTAATCGCATCTGAGAGTAATTCTTAAAAAAACGCCTGTCGCTAATTGTTCGTCATCACAGGTACTGTTTGCTATACAGCCACGACGCGCAACTGATTTCCAAAATTCATCTTTCTCCTGTGGGAATGGAACTTACGACCCCTGGTTTAATAGACCAGTGCTCTACCACTGAGCTAAAGAGGCGCGGCCTAGCGGTACTCTTGGGTACTTCGTCCTTACGGTCGTCTACATCATCAGACTTTAGCTGACAACACTTCATATTACCGGCTAATATTTGCACCTATGGCGACAAATTACTGCTTGGCTACACATCTGACACGTAACCGATGTGCTCTCCAAACAAAAACACTTGCATTTCAGAACATGTCTTTCACACATGTCTACAAAATCACCTTCACCTTCAAATACAGTTTCCTTGCCACTGACAGAGACGTAGGCAAAGTTTAAAGTTGCTATTTCCATTATATCTCGTTAATCAGAAAAACGGTAATTTACACCTGCAGCGGAACAAAATACTGTTCCGCCCAGCGTCTGGATCGAACCCACGACCCAGGGATTAAGAGTCTGACGCTCTACCGACTGAGCTAGCCGGCTACCTCGGTGAATACCTGCCGGGTAGAACGTCACACAGTACTCGTTTGGGTTGGGTGGTCCCATACAGAATCTCTCCATGATGCCTAATGTTTTCCTAACGTCACACTCGTCACGTACTTCACTTTTATGTCATAATCATTTCTGAGAGGTAAAGAAATTGCATGACAACATGCAGAGCTAGTGGCGTCAAAATTAACACACATACTTTATGTGACTTAAAAGCCGAACGAGTTACTTTCCGACGTTGTTTTAGATGTGCAAGTGATAGTCAAAACTCGCTGTGTCGGCACTCTGCCGACCATTTCGCTAGTTAACACCGGTCTTGTTGTGTGTGTTTCAAGCTCAAGAGCATCTCCAAGCAAAAAATGGTCAACAGCAACATTCAGACGGTTTCGTACTGCTCAATTGCTACATTAAAACGTTATGTTTCTTTTTCAGAACTGGAAAAACACAAGCGTGACAGCATTCGAACCTGTAATCTTCAGATCCGAAGTCCGACGCCTTATCCATTAGGCCACACGGTCACTGACGACCAACATTTACATGTATACGACTCATCTCGAAACGCTCACACCCCTGAGGATTTGTGTTTTCGTTCTACACAGCCGCTGCCCCTTGCTCTTTCCCACCCATTCGTTACATTCAACCTCTGACGTGACCGACCAAATATAGACTGAGAAACAAGACCACACACTTTGTGCATTCGGAATCGAAGGCAGGGCGTCCCTCGCCGCATTTGCTACGATTGCCATTTGCTACTTCTGCAGAAGCGGCGGCGGCGACGACGACGACGACGACGACGACGACGACGACGAATATCGCGAGAGGCTCTGAGATATGTGAGGAATACATCTATAAAATGTAATTCAGACTGCCTCGTCCCACCTTATGCTGTACCGCTTTGGCAAATGCTTTATCTGCGCCATTCGCCTTAATCGCATCTGAGAGTAATTCTTAAAAAAACGCCTGTCGCTAATTGTTCGTCATCACAGGTACTGTTTGCTATACGGCCACGACGCGCAACTGATTTCCAAAATTCATCTTTCTCCTGTGGGAATGGAACTTACGACCCCTGGTTTAATAGACCAGTGCTCTACCACTGAGCTAAAGAGGCGCGGCCTAGCGGTGCTCTGGGGTACTTCGTCCTTACGGTCGTCTACATCATCAGACTTTAGCTGACAACACTTCATATTACCGGCTAATATTTGCACCTATGGCGACAAATTACTGCTTGGCTACACATCTGACACGTAACCGATGTGCTCTCCAAACAAAAACACTTGCATTTCAGAACATGTCTTTCACACATGTCTACAAAATCACCTTCACCTTCAAATACAGTTTCCTTGCCACTGACAGAGACGTAGGCAAAGTTTAAAGTTGCTATTTCCATTATATCTCGTTAATCAGAAAAACGGTAATTTACACCAGCAGCGGAACAAAATACTGTTCCGCCCAGCGTCTGGATCGAACCCACAACCCAGGGATTAAGAGTCTGACGCTCTACCGACTGAGCTAGCCGGCTACCTCGGTGAATACCTGCCGGGTAGAACGTCACACAGTACTCGTTTGGGTTGGGTGGTCCCATACAGAATCTCTCCATGATGCCTAATGTTTTCCTAACGTCACACTCGTCACGTACTTCACTTTTATGTCATAATCATTTCTGAGAGGTAAAGAAATTGCATGACAACATGCAGAGCTAGTGGCGTCAAAATTAACACACATACTTTATGTGACTCAAAAGCCGAACGAGTTACTTTCCGACGTTGTTTTAGATGTGCAAGTGATAGTCAAAACTCGCTGTGTCGGCACTCTGCCGACCATTTCGCTAGTTAACACCGGTCTTGTTGTGTGTGTTTCAAGCTCAAGAGCATCTCCAAGCAAAAAATGGTCAACAGCAACATTCAGACGGTTTCGTACTGCTCAATTGCTACATTAAAACGTTATGTTTCTTTTTCAGAACTGGAAAAACACAAGCGTGACAGCATTCGAACCTGTAATCTTCAGATCCGAAGTCCGACGCCTTATCCATTTTTTTTTTTTTATGACCAGTGCTCTGCCACTGAGCTAAATCCTTTTTTTTTTTTTTTTTTTTTTTGGTTCAGAGTCCAGAGTGCTAACCGTTACACCATGGAACTTTTTCTTTTAACCACTTTTGTTTCTCATTTTTTTAAAGCCAGGTATCCTAGCCACTTTTCCTTAAGTCTGGCGCCTTGGACCGCTTTTTATTGTTTTTTATAAGGATGCATATCAGGAGGCGCATGACGGGGACAAAGAGGGCAGGGGTCAAAGAACTCGAGGCCTGGCCACGATGCCCCCACCATCACTCCCACCGAATTGCTCCTTCAGTGCATTTTAATTGTTATAGAAAAGCGGGTATAGTCGTGTATATTTTTCGCCTGCTCTCTCTATTGTGGTAAGGAGCACTGATTGTACGACATCTGGGGGTGAGATCCCATTGCAAAGCCGTCATTCGAGTTTTCAGTCAACAGACATTCGAGTAAGAAACATGTGATTATACTGCAATATACAGCGAGCATTTATGAGACACTTATTGGGGGGGCAGACGTAACATGAATGGATAAAAGAAGAGGCATTTCCTTCATCTTGAACGTAGATTTATACTTCACTTCTTCATTACCCCTAAAATAGTACATTTAGTGTTAGACTGTGCGCTTTAACCAACACCTATTCGTTCGAATAAAATGATCAACATGTTTCCATACATTTTCCTGTGGTCTGCATATTGCTGAATGTTGCTGTACTCCATTTGCATAAAAAGCTTGAATTCCGTTTCGTCGTCACCACCTATTTTATTGATAATGTAATGGACAAACTGTCCCATTAACCAGTGTATTGCATTATTTTTGGTTTTCGGGTAATATTTAGTTTCAGGTCTGAAAAGCACCATAGGAGTAATGGAATTGGGTGACGTTCGTTGCAGTAGTGCAAGACTTTTCCTGAGCCAATGCCAATTGTTGAGATTTCCAGCACACGTAAATCTATGAATCACAGTGTCAACTAGGTTACATTTCTGACATAAGGGGGTTTCAGCTTTCCCAATTTTATAAAGCCGCTCGTTGGTGCTGACAATATTATTGACGGTTAGGCCACACGGTCACTGACGACCAACATTTACATGTATACGACTCATCTCGAAACGCTCACACCCCTGAGGATTTGTGTTTTCGTTCTACACAGCCGCTGCCCCTTGCTCTTTCCCACCCATTCGTTACATTCAACCTCTGACGTGACCGACCAAATATAGACTGAGAAACAAGACCACACACTTTGTGCATTCGGAATCGAAGGCAGGGCGTCCCTCGCCGCATTTGCTACGATTGCCATTTGCTACTTCTGCAGAAGCGGCGGCGGCTGCGGCGACGACGACGACGACGACGACGACGACGACGACGAATATCGCGAGAGGCTCTGAGATATGTGAGGAATACATCTATAAAATGTAATTCAGACTGCCTCGTCCCACCTTATGCTGTACCGCTTTGGCAAATGCTTTATCTGCGCCATTCGCCTTAATCGCATCTGAGAGTAATTCTTAAAAAAACGCCTGTCGCTAATTGTTCGTCATCACAGGTACTGTTTGCTATACGGCCACGACGCGCAACTGATTTCCAAAATTCATCTTTCTCCTGTGGGAATGGAACTTACGACCCCTGGTTTAATAGACCAGTGCTCTACCACTGAGCTAAAGAGGCGCGGCCTAGCGGTACTCTTGGGTACTTCGTCCTTACGGTCGTCTACATCATCAGACTTTAGCTGACAACACTTCATATTACCGGCTAATATTTGCACCTATGGCGACAAATTACTGCTTGGCTACACATCTGACACGTAACCGATGTGCTCTCCAAACAAAAACACTTGCATTTCAGAACATGTCTTTCACACATGTCTACAAAATCACCTTCACCTTCAAATACAGTTTCCTTGCCACTGACAGAGACGTAGGCAAAGTTTAAAGTTGCTATTTCCATTATATCTCGTTAATCAGAAAAACGGTAATTTACACCTGCAGCGGAACAAAATACTGTTCCGCCCAGCGTCTGGATCGAACCCACCACCCAGGGATTAAGAGTCTGACGCTCTACCGACTGAGCTAGCCGGCTACCTCGGTGAATACCTGCCGGGTAGAATGTCACACAGTACTCGTTTGGGTTGGGTGGTCCCATACAGAATCTCTCCATGATGCCTAATGTTTTCCTAACGTCACACTCGTCACGTACTTCACTTTTATGTCATAATCATTTCTGAGAGGTAAAGAAATTGCATGACAACATGCGGAGCTGGTGGCGTCAAAATTAACACACATACTTTATGTGACTCAAAAGCCGAACGAGTTACTTTCCGACGTTGTTTTAGATGTGCAAGTGATAGTCAAAACTCGCTGTGTCGGCACTCTGCCGACCATTTCGCTAGTTAACACCGGTCTTGTTGTGTGTGTTTCAAGCTCAAGAGCATCTCCAAGCAAAAAATGGTCAACAGCAACATTCAGACGGTTTCGTACTGCTCAATTGCTACATTAAAACGTTATGTTTCTTTTTCAGAACTGGAAAACACAAGCGTGACAGCATTCGAACCTGTAATCTTCAGATCCGAAGTCCGACGCCTTATCCATTAGGCCACACGGTCACTGACGACCAACATTTACATGTATACGACTCATCTCGAAACGCTCACACCCCTGAGGATTTGTGTTTTCGTTCTACACAGCCGCTGCCCCTTGCTCTTTCCCACCCATTCGTTACATTCAACCTCTGACGTGACCGACCAAATATAGACTGAGAAACAAGACCACACACTTTGTGCATTCGGAATCGAAGGCAGGGCGTCCCTCGCCGCATTTGCTACGATTGCCATTTGCTACTTCTGCAGAAGCGGCGGCGGCGGCGACGACGACGACGACGACGACGAATATCGCGAGAGGCTCTGAGATATGTGAGGAATACATCTATAAAATGTAATTCAGACTGCCTCGTCCCACCTTATGCTGTACCGCTTTGGCAAATGCTTTATCTGCGCCATTCGCCTTAATCGCATCTGAGAGTAATTCTTAAAAAAACGCCTGTCGCTAATTGTTCGTCATCACAGGTACTGTTTGCTATACGGCCACGACGCGCAACTGATTTCCAAAATTCATCTTTCTCCTGTGAGAATGGAACTTACGACCCCTGGTTTAATAGACCAGTGCTCTACCACTGAGCTAAAGAGGCGCGGCCTAGCGGTACTCTTGGGTACTTCGTCCTTACGGTCGTCTACATCATCAGACTTTAGCTGACAACACTTCATATTACCGGCTAATATTTGCACCTATGGCGACAAATTACTGCTTGGCTACACATCTGACACGTAACCGATGTGCTCTCCAAACAAAAACACTTGCATTTCAGAACATGTCTTTCACACATGTCTACAAAATCACCTTCACCTTCAAATACAGTTTCCTTGCCACTGACAGAGACGTAGGCAAAGTTTAAAGTTGCTATTTCCATTAAATCTCGTTAATCAGAAAAACGGTAATTTACACCAGCAGCGGAACAAAATACTGTTCCGCCCAGCGTCTGGATCGAACCCACGACCCAGGCATTAAGAGTCTGACGCTCTACCGACTGAGCTAGCCGGCTACCTCGGTGAATACCTGCCGGGTAGAACGTCACACAGTACTCGTTTGGGTTGGGTGGTCCCATACAGAATCTCTCCATGATGCCTAATGTTTTCCTAACGTCACACTCGTCACGTACTTCACTTTTATGTCATAATCATTTCTGAGAGGTAAAGAAATTGCATGACAACATGCAGAGCTAGTGGCGTCAAAATTAACACACATACTTTATGTGACTCAAAAGCCGAACGAGTTACTTTCCGACGTTGTTTTAGATGTGCAAGTGATAGTCAAAACTCGCTGTGTCGGCACTCTGCCGACCATTTCGCTAGTTAACACCGGTCTTGTTGTGTGTGTTTCAAGCTCAAGAGCATCTCCAAGCAAAAAATGGTCAACAGCAACATTCAGACGGTTTCGTACTGCTCAATTGCTACATTAAAACGTTATGTTTCTTTTTCAGAACTGGAAAAACACAAGCGTGACAGCATTCGAACCTGTAATCTTCAGATCCGAAGTCCGACGCCTTATCCATTAGGCCACACGGTCACTGACGACCAACATTTACATGTATACGACTCATCTCGAAACGCTCACACCCCTGAGGATTTGTGTTTTCGTTCTACACAGCCGCTGCCCCTTGCTCTTTCCCACCCATTCGTTACATTCAACCTCTGACGTGACCGACCAAATATAGACTGAGAAACAAGACCACACACTTTGTGCATTCGGAATCGAAGGCAGGGCGTCCCTCGCCGCATTTGCTACGATTGCCATTTGCTACTTCTGCAGAAGCGGCGGCGGCGACGACGACGACGACGACGACGACGAATATCGCGAGAGGCTCTGAGATATGTGAGGAATACATCTATAAAATGTAATTCAGACTGCCTCGTCCCACCTTATGCTGTACCGCTTTGGCAAATGCTTTATCTGCGCCATTCGCCTTAATCGCATCTGAGAGTAATTCTTAAAAAAACGCCTGTCGCTAATTGTTCGTCATCACAGGTACTGTTTGCTATACGGCCACGACGCGCAACTGATTTCCAAAATTCATCTTTCTCCTGTGAGAATGGAACTTACGACCCCTGGTTTAATAGACCAGTGCTCTACCACTGAGCTAAAGAGGCGCAGCCTAGCGGTACTCTTGGGTACTTCGTCCTTACGGTCGTCTACATCATCAGACTTTAGCTGACAACACTTCATATTACCGGCTAATATTTGCACCTATGGCGACAAATTACTGCTTGGCTACACATCTGACACGTAACCGATGTGCTCTCCAAACAAAAACACTTGCATTTCAGAACATGTCTTTCACACATGTCTACAAAATCACCTTCACCTTCAAATACAGTTTCCTTGCCACTGACAGAGACGTAGGCAAAGTTTAAAGTTGCTATTTCCATTATATCTCGTTAATCAGAAAAACGGTAATTTACACCTGCAGCGGAACAAAATACTGTTCCGCCCAGCGTCTGGATCGAACCCACTACCCAGGGATTAAGAGTCTGACGCTCTACCGACTGAGCTAGCCGGCTACCTCGGTGAATACCTGCCGGGTAGAATGTCACACAGTACTCGTTTGGGTTGGGTGGTCCCATACAGAATCTCTCCATGATGCCTAATGTTTTCCTAACGTCACACTCGTCACGTACTTCACTTTTATGTCATAATCATTTCTGAGAGGTAAAGAAATTGCATGACAACATGCGGAGCTGGTGGCGTCAAAATTAACACACATACTTTATGTGACTCAAAAGCCGAACGAGTTACTTTCCGACGTTGTTTTAGATGTGCAAGTGATAGTCAAAACTCGCTGTGACGGCACTCTGCCGACCATTTCGCTAGTTAACACCGGTCTTGTTGTGTGTGTTTCAAGCTCAAGAGCATCTCCAAGCAAAAAATGGTCAACAGCAACATTCAGACGGTTTCGTACTGCTCAATTGCTACATTAAAACGTTATGTTTCTTTTTCAGAACTGGAAAACACAAGCGTGACAGCATTCGAACCTGTAATCTTCAGATCCGAAGTCCGACGCCTTATCCATTAGGCCACACGGTCACTGACGACCAACATTTACATGTATACGACTCATCTCGAAACGCTCACACCCCTGAGGATTTGTGTTTTCGTTCTACACAGCCGCTGCCCCTTGCTCTTTCCCACCCATTCGTTACATTCAACCTCTGACGTGACCGACCAAATATAGACTGAGAAACAAGACCACACACTTTGTGCATTCGGAATCGAAGGCAGGGCGTCCCTCGCCGCATTTGCTACGATTGCCATTTGCTACTTCTGCAGAAGCGGCGGCGGCGACGACGACGACGACGACGACGACGAATATCGCGAGAGGCTCTGAGATATGTGAGGAATACATCTATAAAATGTAATTCAGACTGCCTCGTCCCACCTTATGCTGTACCGCTTTGGCAAATGCTTTATCTGCGCCATTCGCCTTAATCGCATCTGAGAGTAATTCTTAAAAAAACGCCTGTCGCTAATTGTTCGTCATCACAGGTACTGTTTGCTATACGGCCACGACGCGCAACTGATTTCCAAAATTCATCTTTCTCCTGTGGGAATGGAACTTACGACCCCTGGTTTAATAGACCAGTGCTCTACCACTGAGCTAAAGAGGCGCGGCCTAGCAGTACTCTTGGGTACTTCGTCCTTACGGTCGTCTACATCATCAGACTTTAGCTGACAACACTTCATATTACCGGCTAATATTTGCACCTATGGCGACAAATTACTGCTTGGCTACACATCTGACACGTAACCGATGTGCTCTCCAAACAAAAACACTTGCATTTCAGAACATGTCTTTCACACATGTCTACAAAATCACCTTCACCTTCAAATACAGTTTCCTTGCCACTGACAGAGACGTAGGCAAAGTTTAAAGTTGCTATTTCCATTATATCTCGTTAATCAGAAAAACGGTAATTTACACCTGCAGCGGAACAAAATACTGTTCCGCCCAGCGTCTGGATCGAACCCACTACCCAGGGATTAAGAGTCTGACGCTCTACCGACTGAGCTAGCCGGCTACCTCGGTGAGTACCTGCCGGGTAGAACGTCACACAGTACTCGTTTGGGTTGGGTGGTCCCATACAGAATCTCTCCATGATGCCTAATGTTTTCCTAACGTCACACTCGTCACGTACTTCACTTTTATGTCATAATCATTTCTGAGAGGTAAAGAAATTGCATGACAACATGCAGAGCTAGTGGCGTCAAAATTAACACACATACTTTATGTGACTCAAAAGCCGAACGAGTTACTTTCCGACGTTGTTTTAGATGTGCAAGTGATAGTCAAAACTCGCTGTGTCGGCACTATGCCGACCATTTCGCTAGTTAACACCGGTCTTGTTGTGTGTGTTTCAAGCTAAAGAGCATCTCCAAGCAAAAAATGGTCAACAGCAACATTCAGACGGTTTCGTACTGCTCAATTGCTACATTAAAACGTTATGTTTCTTTTTCAGAACTGGAAAAACACAAGCGTGACAGCATTCGAACCTGTAATCTTCAGATCCGAAGTCCGACGCCTTATCCATTAGGCCACACGGTCACTGACGACCAACATTTACATGTATACGACTCATCTCGAAACGCTCACACCCCTGAGGATTTGTGTTTTCGTTCTACACAGCCGCTGCCCCTTGCTCTTTCCCACCCATTCGTTACATTCAACCTCTGACGTGACCGACCAAATATAGACTGAGAAACAAGACCACACACTTTGTGCATTCGGAATCGAAGGCAGGGCGTCCCTCGCCGCATTTGCTACGATTGCCATTTGCTACTTCTGCAGAAGCGGCGGCGGCGACGACGACGACGACGACGACGACGACGACGACGACGACGACGACGAATATCGCGAGAGGCTCTGAGATATGTGAGGAATACATCTATAAAATGTAATTCAGACTGCCTCGTCCCACCTTATGCTGTACCGCTTTGGCAAATGCTTTATCTGCGCCATTCGCCTTAATCGCATCTGAGAGTAATTCTTAAAAAAACGCCTGTCGCTAATTGTTCGTCATCACAGGTACTGTTTGCTATACGGCCACGACGCGCAACTGATTTCCAAAATTCATCTTTCTCCTGTGAGAATGGAACTTACGACCCCTGGTTTAATAGACCAGTGCTCTACCACTGAGCTAAAGAGGCGCAGCCTAGCGGTACTCTTGGGTACTTCGTCCTTACGGTCGTCTACATCATCAGACTTTAGCTGACAACACTTCATATTACCGGCTAATATTTGCACCTATGGCGACAAATTACTGCTTGGCTACACATCTGACACGTAACCGATGTGCTCTCCAAACAAAAACACTTGCATTTCAGAACATGTCTTTCACACATGTCTACAAAATCACCTTCACCTTCAAATACAGTTTCCTTGCCACTGACAGAGACGTAGGCAAAGTTTAAAGTTGCTATTTCCATTATATCTCGTTAATCAGAAAAACGGTAATTTACACCTGCAGCGGAACAAAATACTGTTCCGCCCAGCGTCTGGATCGAACCCACTACCCAGGGATTAAGAGTCTGACGCTCTACCGACTGAGCTAGCCGGCTACCTCGGTGAATACCTGCCGGGTAGAATGTCACACAGTACTCGTTTGGGTTGGGTGGTCCCATACAGAATCTCTCCATGATGCCTAATGTTTTCCTAACGTCACACTCGTCACGTACTTCACTTTTATGTCATAATCATTTCTGAGAGGTAAAGAAATTGCATGACAACATGCGGAGCTGGTGGCGTCAAAATTAACACACATACTTTATGTGACTCAAAAGCCGAACGAGTTACTTTCCGACGTTGTTTTAGATGTGCAAGTGATAGTCAAAACTCGCTGTGACGGCACTCTGCCGACCATTTCGCTAGTTAACACCGGTCTTGTTGTGTGTGTTTCAAGCTCAAGAGCATCTCCAAGCAAAAAATGGTCAACAGCAACATTCAGACGGTTTCGTACTGCTCAATTGCTACATTAAAACGTTATGTTTCTTTTTCAGAACTGGAAAACACAAGCGTGACAGCATTCGAACCTGTAATCTTCAGATCCGAAGTCCGACGCCTTATCCATTAGGCCACACGGTCACTGACGACCAACATTTACATGTATACGACTCATCTCGAAACGCTCACACCCCTGAGGATTTGTGTTTTCGTTCTACACAGCCGCTGCCCCTTGCTCTTTCCCACCCATTCGTTACATTCAACCTCTGACGTGACCGACCAAATATAGACTGAGAAACAAGACCACACACTTTGTGCATTCGGAATCGAAGGCAGGGCGTCCCTCGCCGCATTTGCTACGATTGCCATTTGCTACTTCTGCAGAAGCGGCGGCGGCGACGACGACGACGACGACGACGACGAATATCGCGAGAGGCTCTGAGATATGTGAGGAATACATCTATAAAATGTAATTCAGACTGCCTCGTCCCACCTTATGCTGTACCGCTTTGGCAAATGCTTTATCTGCGCCATTCGCCTTAATCGCATCTGAGAGTAATTCTTAAAAAAACGCCTGTCGCTAATTGTTCGTCATCACAGGTACTGTTTGCTATACGGCCACGACGCGCAACTGATTTCCAAAATTCATCTTTCTCCTGTGGGAATGGAACTTACGACCCCTGGTTTAATAGACCAGTGCTCTACCACTGAGCTAAAGAGGCGCGGCCTAGCAGTACTCTTGGGTACTTCGTCCTTACGGTCGTCTACATCATCAGACTTTAGCTGACAACACTTCATATTACCGGCTAATATTTGCACCTATGGCGACAAATTACTGCTTGGCTACACATCTGACACGTAACCGATGTGCTCTCCAAACAAAAACACTTGCATTTCAGAACATGTCTTTCACACATGTCTACAAAATCACCTTCACCTTCAAATACAGTTTCCTTGCCACTGACAGAGACGTAGGCAAAGTTTAAAGTTGCTATTTCCATTATATCTCGTTAATCAGAAAAACGGTAATTTACACCTGCAGCGGAACAAAATACTGTTCCGCCCAGCGTCTGGATCGAACCCACTACCCAGGGATTAAGAGTCTGACGCTCTACCGACTGAGCTAGCCGGCTACCTCGGTGAGTACCTGCCGGGTAGAACGTCACACAGTACTCGTTTGGGTTGGGTGGTCCCATACAGAATCTCTCCATGATGCCTAATGTTTTCCTAACGTCACACTCGTCACGTACTTCACTTTTATGTCATAATCATTTCTGAGAGGTAAAGAAATTGCATGACAACATGCAGAGCTAGTGGCGTCAAAATTAACACACATACTTTATGTGACTCAAAAGCCGAACGAGTTACTTTCCGACGTTGTTTTAGATGTGCAAGTGATAGTCAAAACTCGCTGTGTCGGCACTATGCCGACCATTTCGCTAGTTAACACCGGTCTTGTTGTGTGTGTTTCAAGCTAAAGAGCATCTCCAAGCAAAAAATGGTCAACAGCAACATTCAGACGGTTTCGTACTGCTCAATTGCTACATTAAAACGTTATGTTTCTTTTTCAGAACTGGAAAAACACAAGCGTGACAGCATTCGAACCTGTAATCTTCAGATCCGAAGTCCGACGCCTTATCCATTAGGCCACACGGTCACTGACGACCAACATTTACATGTATACGACTCATCTCGAAACGCTCACACCCCTGAGGATTTGTGTTTTCGTTCTACACAGCCGCTGCCCCTTGCTCTTTCCCACCCATTCGTTACATTCAACCTCTGACGTGACCGACCAAATATAGACTGAGAAACAAGACCACACACTTTGTGCATTCGGAATCGAAGGCAGGGCGTCCCTCGCCGCATTTGCTACGATTGCCATTTGCTACTTCTGCAGAAGCGGCGGCGGCGACGACGACGACGACGACGACGACGAATATCGCGAGAGGCTCTGAGATATGTGAGGAATACATCTATAAAATGTAATTCAGACTGCCTCGTCCCACCTTATGCTGTACCGCTTTGGCAAATGCTTTATCTGCGCCATTCGCCTTAATCGCATCTGAGAGTAATTCTTAAAAAAACGCCTGTCGCTAATTGTTCGTCATCACAGGTACTGTTTGCTATACGGCCACGACGCGCAACTGATTTCCAAAATTCATCTTTCTCCTGTGGGAATGGAACTTACGACCCCTGGTTTAATAGACCAGTGCTCTACCACTGAGCTAAAGAGGCGCGGCCTAGCGGTACTCTTGGGTACTTCGTCCTTACGGTCGTCTACATCATCAGACTTTAGCTGACAACACTTCATATTACCGGCTAATATTTGCACCTATGGCGACAAATTACTGCTTGGCTACACATCTGACACGTAACCGATGTGCTCTCCAAACAAAAACACTTGCATTTCAGAACATGTCTTTCACACATGTCTACAAAATCACCTTCACCTTCAAATACAGTTTCCTTGCCACTGACAGAGACGTAGGCAAAGTTTAAAGTTGCTATTTCCATTATATCTCGTTAATCAGAAAAACGGTAATTTACACCTGCAGCGGAACAAAATACTGTTCCGCCCAGCGTCTGGATCGAACCCACGACCAAGGCATTAAGAGTCTGACGCTCTACCGACTGAGCTAGCCGGCTACCTCGGTGAATACCTGCCGGGTAGAACGTCACACAGTACTCGTTTGGGTTGGGTGGTCCCATACAGAATCTCTCCATGATGCCTAATGTTTTCCTAACGTCACACTCGTCACGTACTTCACTTTTATGTCATAATCATTTCTGAGAGGTAAAGAAATTGCATGACAACATGCAGAGCTAGTGGCGTCAAAATTAACACACATACTTTATGTGACTCAAAAGCCGAACGAGTTACTTTCCGACGTTGTTTTAGATGTGCAAGTGATAGTCAAAACTCGCTGTGTCGGCACTATGCCGACCATTTCGCTAGTTAACACCGGTCTTGTTGTGTGTGTTTCAAGCTAAAGAGCATCTCCAAGCAAAAAATGGTCAACAGCAACATTCAGACGGTTTCGTACTGCTCAATTGCTACATTAAAACGTTATGTTTCTTTTTCAGAACTGGAAAAACACAAGCGTGACAGCATTCGAACCTGTAATCTTCAGATCCGAAGTCCGACGCCTTATCCATTAGGCCACACGGTCACTGACGACCAACATTTACATGTATACGACTCATCTCGAAACGCTCACACCCCTGAGGATTTGTGTTTTCGTTCTACACAGCCGCTGCCCCTTGCTCTTTCCCACCCATTCGTTACATTCAACCTCTGACGTGACCGACCAAATATAGACTGAGAAACAAGACCACACACTTTGTGCATTCGGAATCGAAGGCAGGGCGTCCCTCGCCGCATTTGCTACGATTGCCATTTGCTACTTCTGCAGAAGCGGCGGCGGCGGCGACGACGACGACGACGACGACGAATATCGCGAGAGGCTCTGAGATATGTAAGGAATACATCTATAAAATGTAATTCAGACTGCCTCGTCCCACCTTATGCTGTACCGCTTTGGCAAATGCTTTATCTGCGCCATTCGCCTTAATCGCATCTGAGAGTAATTCTTAAAAAAACGCCTGTCGCTAATTGTTCGTCATCACAGGTACTGTTTGCTATACGGCCACGACGCGCAACAGATTTCCAAAATTCATCTTTCTCCTGTGAGAATGGAACTTACGACCCCTGGTTTAATAGACCAGTGCTCTACCACTGAGCTAAAGAGGCGCGGCCTAGCGGTACTCTTGGGTACTTCGTCCTTACGGTCGTCTACATCATCAGACTTTAGCTGACAACACTTCATATTACCGGCTAATATTTGCACCTATGGCGACAAATTACTGCTTGGCTACACATCTGACACGTAACCGATGTGCTCTCCAAACAAAAACACTTGCATTTCAGAACATGTCTTTCACACATGTCTACAAAATCACCTTCACCTTCAAATACAGTTTCCTTGCCACTGACAGAGACGTAGGCAAAGTTTAAAGTTGCTATTTCCATTAAATCTCGTTAATCAGAAAAACGGTAATTTACACCAGCAGCGGAACAAAATACTGTTCCGCCCAGCGTCTGGATCGAACCCACGACCCAGGCATTAAGAGTCTGACGCTCTACCGACTGAGCTAGCCGGCTACCTCGGTGAATACCTGCCGGGTAGAACGTCACACAGTACTCGTTTGGGTTGGGTGGTCCCATACAGAATCTCTCCATGATGCCTAATGTTTTCCTAACGTCACACTCGTCACGTACTTCACTTTTATGTCATAATCATTTCTGAGAGGTAAAGAAATTGCATGACAACATGCAGAGCTAGTGGCGTCAAAATTAACACACATACTTTATGTGACTCAAAAGCCGAACGAGTTACTTTCCGACGTTGTTTTAGATGTGCAAGTGATAGTCAAAACTCGCTGTGTCGGCACTATGCCGACCATTTCGCTAGTTAACACCGGTCTTGTTGTGTGTGTTTCAAGCTCAAGAGCATCTCCAAGCAAAAAATGGTCAACAGCAACATTCAGACGGTTTCGTACTGCTCAATTGCTACATTAAAACGTTATGTTTCTTTTTCAGAACTGGAAAAACACAAGCGTGACAGCATTCGAACCTGTAATCTTCAGATCCGAAGTCCGACGCCTTATCCATTAGGCCACACGGTCACTGACGACCAACATTTACATGTATACGACTCATCTCGAAACGCTCACACCCCTGAGGATTTGTGTTTCCGTTCTACACAGCCGCTGCCCCTTGCTCTTTCCCACCCATTCGTTACATTCAACCTCTGACGTGACCGACCAAATATAGACTGAGAAACAAGACCACACACTTTGTGCATTCGGAATCGAAGGCAGGGCGTCCCTCGCCGCATTTGCTACGATTGCCATTTGCTACTTCTGCAGAAGCGGCGGCGGCGGCGACGACGACGACGACGACGACGAATATCGCGAGAGGCTCTGAGATATGTAAGGAATACATCTATAAAATGTAATTCAGACTGCCTCGTCCCACCTTATGCTGTACCGCTTTGGCAAATGCTTTATCTGCGCCATTCGCCTTAATCGCATCTGAGAGTAATTCTTAAAAAAACGCCTGTCGCTAATTGTTCGTCATCACAGGTACTGTTTGCTATACGGCCACGACGCGCAACAGATTTCCAAAATTCATCTTTCTCCTGTGAGAATGGAACTTACGACCCCTGGTTTAATAGACCAGTGCTCTACCACTGAGCTAAAGAGGCGCGGCCTAGCGGTACTCTTGGGTACTTCGTCCTTACGGTCGTCTACATCATCAGACTTTAGCTGACAACACTTCATATTACCGGCTAATATTTGCACCTATGGCGACAAATTACTGCTTGGCTACACATCTGACACGTAACCGATGTGCTCTCCAAACAAAAACACTTGCATTTCAGAACATGTCTTTCACACATGTCTACAAAATCACCTTCACCTTCAAATACAGTTTCCTTGCCACTGACAGAGACGTAGGCAAAGTTTAAAGTTGCTATTTCCATTAAATCTCGTTAATCAGAAAAACGGTAATTTACACCAGCAGCGGAACAAAATACTGTTCCGCCCAGCGTCTGGATCGAACCCACGACCCAGGCATTAAGAGTCTGACGCTCTACCGACTGAGCTAGCCGGCTACCTCGGTGAATACCTGCCGGGTAGAACGTCACACAGTACTCGTTTGGGTTGGGTGGTCCCATACAGAATCTCTCCATGATGCCTAATGTTTTCCTAACGTCACACTCGTCACGTACTTCACTTTTATGTCATAATCATTTCTGAGAGGTAAAGAAATTGCATGACAACATGCAGAGCTAGTGGCGTCAAAATTAACACACATACTTTATGTGACTCAAAAGCCGAACGAGTTAGTTTCCGACGTTGTTTTAGATGTGCAAGTGATAGTCAAAACTCGCTGTGTCGGCACTCTGCCGACCATTTCGCTAGTTAACACCGGTCTTGTTGTGTGTGTTTCAAGCTCAAGAGCATCTCCAAGCAAAAAATGGTCAACAGCAACATTCAGACGGTTTCGTACTGCTCAATTGCTACATTAAAACGTTATGTTTCTTTTTCAGAACTGGAAAAACACAAGCGTGAGAGCATTCGAACCTGTAATCTTCAGATCCGAAGTCCGACGCCTTATCCATTAGGCCACACGGTCACTGACGACCAACATTTACATGTATACGACTCATCTCGAAACGCTCACACCCCTGAGGATTTGTGTTTTCGTTCTACACAGCCGCTGCCCCTTGCTCTTTCCCACCCATTCGTTACATTCAACCTCTGACGTGACCGACCAAATATAGACTGAGAAACAAGACCACACACTTTGTGCATTCGGAATCGAAGGCAGGGCGTCCCTCGCCGCATTTGCTACGATTGCCATTTGCTACTTCTGCAGAAGCGGCGGCGGCGACGACGACGACGACGACGACGACGACGACGAATATCGCGAGAGGCTCTGAGATATGTGAGGAATACATCTATAAAATGTAATTCAGACTGCCTCGTCCCACCTTATGCTGTACCGCTTTGGCAAATGCTTTATCTGCGCCATTCGCCTTAATCGCATCTGAGAGTAATTCTTAAAAAAACGCCTGTCGCTAATTGTTCGTCATCACAGGTACTGTTTGCTATACGGCCACGACGCGCAACTGATTTCCAAAATTCATCTTTCTCCTGTGAGAATGGAACTTACGACCCCTGGTTTAATAGACCAGCGCTCTACCACTGAGCTAAAGAGGCGCGGCCTAGCGGTACTCTTGGGTACTTCGTCCTTACGGTCGTCTACATCATCAGACTTTAGCTGACAACACTTCATATTACCGGCTAATATTTGCACCTATGGCGACAAATTACTGCTTGGCTACACATCTGACACGTAACCGATGTGCTCTCCAAACAAAAACACTTGCATTTCAGAACATGTCTTTCACACATGTCTACAAAATCACCTTCACCTTCAAATACAGTTTCCTTGCCACTGACAGAGACGTAGGCAAAGTTTAAAGTTGCTATTTCCATTATATCTCGTTAATCAGAAAAACGGTACTTTACACCAGCAGCGGAACAAAGTACTGTTCCGCCCAGCGTCTGGATCGAACCCAGGACCCAGGGATTAAGAGTGTGACGCTCTACCGACTGAGCTAGCCGGCTACCTCGGTGAATACCTGCCGGGTAGAACGTCACACAGTACTCGTTTGGGTTGGGTGGTCCCATACAGAATCTCTCCATGATGCCTAATGTTTTCCTAACGTCACACTCGTCACGTACTTCACTTTTATGTCATAATCATTTCTGAGAGGTAAAGAAATTGCATGACAACATGCAGAGCTAGTGGCGTCAAAATTAACACACATACTTTATGTGACTCAAAAGCCGAACGAGTTACTTTCCGACGTTGTTTTAGATGTGCAAGTGATAGTCAAAACTCGCTGTGTCGGCACTCTGCCGACCATTTCGCTAGTTAACACCGGTCTTGTTGTGTGTGTTTCAAGCTCAAGAGCATCTCCAAGCAAAAAATGGTCAACAGCAACATTCAGACGGTTTCGTACTGCTCAATTGCTACATTAAAACGTTATGTTTCTGTTTCAGAACTGGAAAAACACAAGCGTGACAGCATTCGAACCTGTAATCTTCAGATCCGAAGTCCGACGCCTTATCCATTAGGCCACACGGTCACTGACGACCAACATTTGCATGTATACGACTCATCTCGAAACGCTCACACCCCTGAGGATTTGTGTTTTCGTTCTACACAGCCGCTGCCCCTTGCTCTTTCCCACCCATTCGTTACATTCAACCTCTGACGTGACCGACCAAATATAGACTGAGAAACAAGACCACACACTTTGTGCATTCGGAATCGAAGGCAGGGCGTCCCTCGCCGCATTTGCTACGATTGCCATTTGCTACTTCTGCAGAAGCGGCGGCGGCGGCGACGACGACGACGACGACGACGAATATCGCGAGAGGCTCTGAGATATGTAAGGAATACATCTATAAAATGTAATTCAGACTGCCTCGTCCCACCTTATGCTGTACCGCTTTGGCAAATGCTTTATCTGCGCCATTCGCCTTAATCGCATCTGAGAGTAATTCTTAAAAAAACGCCTGTCGCTAATTGTTCGTCATCACAGGTACTGTTTGCTATACGGCCACGACGCGCAACAGATTTCCAAAATTCATCTTTCTCCTGTGAGAATGGAACTTACGACCCCTGGTTTAATAGACCAGTGCTCTACCACTGAGCTAAAGAGGCGCGGCCTAGCGGTACTCTTGGGTACTTCGTCCTTACGGTCGTCTACATCATCAGACTTTAGCTGACAACACTTCATATTACCGGCTAATATTTGCACCTATGGCGACAAATTACTGCTTGGCTACACATCTGACACGTAACCGATGTGCTCTCCAAACAAAAACACTTGCATTTCAGAACATGTCTTTCACACATGTCTACAAAATCACCTTCACCTTCAAATACAGTTTCCTTGCCACTGACAGAGACGTAGGCAAAGTTTAAAGTTGCTATTTCCATTAAATCTCGTTAATCAGAAAAACGGTAATTTACACCAGCAGCGGAACAAAATACTGTTCCGCCCAGCGTCTGGATCGAACCCACGACCCAGGCATTAAGAGTCTGACGCTCTACCGACTGAGCTAGCCGGCTACCTCGGTGAATACCTGCCGGGTAGAACGTCACACAGTACTCGTTTGGGTTGGGTGGTCCCATACAGAATCTCTCCATGATGCCTAATGTTTTCCTAACGTCACACTCGTCACGTACTTCACTTTTATGTCATAATCATTTCTGAGAGGTAAAGAAATTGCATGACAACATGCAGAGCTAGTGGCGTCAAAATTAACACACATACTTTATGTGACTCAAAAGCCGAACGAGTTACTTTCCGACGTTGTTTTAGATGTGCAAGTGATAGTCAAAACTCGCTGTGTCGGCACTATGCCGACCATTTCGCTAGTTAACACCGGTCTTGTTGTGTGTGTTTCAAGCTCAAGAGCATCTCCAAGCAAAAAATGGTCAACAGCAACATTCAGACGGTTTCGTACTGCTCAATTGCTACATTAAAACGTTATGTTTCTTTTTCAGAACTGGAAAAACACAAGCGTGACAGCATTCGAACCTGTAATCTTCAGATCCGAAGTCCGACGCCTTATCCATTAGGCCACACGGTCACTGACGACCAACATTTACATGTATACGACTCATCTCGAAACGCTCACACCCCTGAGGATTTGTGTTTCCGTTCTACACAGCCGCTGCCCCTTGCTCTTTCCCACCCATTCGTTACATTCAACCTCTGACGTGACCGACCAAATATAGACTGAGAAACAAGACCACACACTTTGTGCATTCGGAATCGAAGGCAGGGCGTCCCTCGCCGCATTTGCTACGATTGCCATTTGCTACTTCTGCAGAAGCGGCGGCGGCGGCGACGACGACGACGACGACGACGAATATCGCGAGAGGCTCTGAGATATGTAAGGAATACATCTATAAAATGTAATTCAGACTGCCTCGTCCCACCTTATGCTGTACCGCTTTGGCAAATGCTTTATCTGCGCCATTCGCCTTAATCGCATCTGAGAGTAATTCTTAAAAAAACGCCTGTCGCTAATTGTTCGTCATCACAGGTACTGTTTGCTATACGGCCACGACGCGCAACAGATTTCCAAAATTCATCTTTCTCCTGTGAGAATGGAACTTACGACCCCTGGTTTAATAGACCAGTGCTCTACCACTGAGCTAAAGAGGCGCGGCCTAGCGGTACTCTTGGGTACTTCGTCCTTACGGTCGTCTACATCATCAGACTTTAGCTGACAACACTTCATATTACCGGCTAATATTTGCACCTATGGCGACAAATTACTGCTTGGCTACACATCTGACACGTAACCGATGTGCTCTCCAAACAAAAACACTTGCATTTCAGAACATGTCTTTCACACATGTCTACAAAATCACCTTCACCTTCAAATACAGTTTCCTTGCCACTGACAGAGACGTAGGCAAAGTTTAAAGT
Source organism: Schistocerca gregaria (assembly GCF_023897955.1). Classification (NCBI taxonomy): domain Eukaryota; kingdom Metazoa; phylum Arthropoda; class Insecta; order Orthoptera; family Acrididae; genus Schistocerca; species Schistocerca gregaria. The sequence continues at coordinate 141,503 of NW_026062387.1, forward strand.
TGCTATTTCCATTAAATCTCGTTAATCAGAAAAACGGTAATTTACACCAGCAGCGGAACAAAATACTGTTCCGCCCAGCGTCTGGATCGAACCCACGACCCAGGCATTAAGAGTCTGACGCTCTACCGACTGAGCTAGCCGGCTACCTCGGTGAATACCTGCCGGGTAGAACGTCACACAGTACTCGTTTGGGTTGGGTGGTCCCATACAGAATCTCTCCATGATGCCTAATGTTTTCCTAACGTCACACTCGTCACGTACTTCACTTTTATGTCATAATCATTTCTGAGAGGTAAAGAAATTGCATGACAACATGCAGAGCTAGTGGCGTCAAAATTAACACACATACTTTATGTGACTCAAAAGCCGAACGAGTTAGTTTCCGACGTTGTTTTAGATGTGCAAGTGATAGTCAAAACTCGCTGTGTCGGCACTCTGCCGACCATTTCGCTAGTTAACACCGGTCTTGTTGTGTGTGTTTCAAGCTCAAGAGCATCTCCAAGCAAAAAATGGTCAACAGCAACATTCAGACGGTTTCGTACTGCTCAATTGCTACATTAAAACGTTATGTTTCTTTTTCAGAACTGGAAAAACACAAGCGTGAGAGCATTCGAACCTGTAATCTTCAGATCCGAAGTCCGACGCCTTATCCATTAGGCCACACGGTCACTGACGACCAACATTTACATGTATACGACTCATCTCGAAACGCTCACACCCCTGAGGATTTGTGTTTTCGTTCTACACAGCCGCTGCCCCTTGCTCTTTCCCACCCATTCGTTACATTCAACCTCTGACGTGACCGACCAAATATAGACTGAGAAACAAGACCACACACTTTGTGCATTCGGAATCGAAGGCAGGGCGTCCCTCGCCGCATTTGCTACGATTGCCATTTGCTACTTCTGCAGAAGCGGCGGCGGCGACGACGACGACGACGACGACGACGACGACGAATATCGCGAGAGGCTCTGAGATATGTGAGGAATACATCTATAAAATGTAATTCAGACTGCCTCGTCCCACCTTATGCTGTACCGCTTTGGCAAATGCTTTATCTGCGCCATTCGCCTTAATCGCATCTGAGAGTAATTCTTAAAAAAACGCCTGTCGCTAATTGTTCGTCATCACAGGTACTGTTTGCTATACGGCCACGACGCGCAACTGATTTCCAAAATTCATCTTTCTCCTGTGAGAATGGAACTTACGACCCCTGGTTTAATAGACCAGCGCTCTACCACTGAGCTAAAGAGGCGCGGCCTAGCGGTACTCTTGGGTACTTCGTCCTTACGGTCGTCTACATCATCAGACTTTAGCTGACAACACTTCATATTACCGGCTAATATTTGCACCTATGGCGACAAATTACTGCTTGGCTACACATCTGACACGTAACCGATGTGCTCTCCAAACAAAAACACTTGCATTTCAGAACATGTCTTTCACACATGTCTACAAAATCACCTTCACCTTCAAATACAGTTTCCTTGCCACTGACAGAGACGTAGGCAAAGTTTAAAGTTGCTATTTCCATTATATCTCGTTAATCAGAAAAACGGTACTTTACACCAGCAGCGGAACAAAGTACTGTTCCGCCCAGCGTCTGGATCGAACCCAGGACCCAGGGATTAAGAGTGTGACGCTCTACCGACTGAGCTAGCCGGCTACCTCGGTGAATACCTGCCGGGTAGAACGTCACACAGTACTCGTTTGGGTTGGGTGGTCCCATACAGAATCTCTCCATGATGCCTAATGTTTTCCTAACGTCACACTCGTCACGTACTTCACTTTTATGTCATAATCATTTCTGAGAGGTAAAGAAATTGCATGACAACATGCAGAGCTAGTGGCGTCAAAATTAACACACATACTTTATGTGACTCAAAAGCCGAACGAGTTACTTTCCGACGTTGTTTTAGATGTGCAAGTGATAGTCAAAACTCGCTGTGTCGGCACTCTGCCGACCATTTCGCTAGTTAACACCGGTCTTGTTGTGTGTGTTTCAAGCTCAAGAGCATCTCCAAGCAAAAAATGGTCAACAGCAACATTCAGACGGTTTCGTACTGCTCAATTGCTACATTAAAACGTTATGTTTCTGTTTCAGAACTGGAAAAACACAAGCGTGACAGCATTCGAACCTGTAATCTTCAGATCCGAAGTCCGACGCCTTATCCATTAGGCCACACGGTCACTGACGACCAACATTTGCATGTATACGACTCATCTCGAAACGCTCACACCCCTGAGGATTTGTGTTTTCGTTCTACACAGCCGCTGCCCCTTGCTCTTTCCCACCCATTCGTTACATTCAACCTCTGACGTGACCCACCAAATATAGACTGAGAAACAAGACCACACACTTTGTGCATTCGGAATCGAAGGCAGGGCGACCCTCGCCGCATTTGCTACGATTGCCATTTGCTACTTCTGCAGAAGCGGCGACGACGACGACGACGACGACGACGACGACGAATATCGCGAGAGGCTCTGAGATATGTGAGGAATACATCTATAAAATGTAATTCAGACTGCCTCGTCCCACCTTATGCTGTACCGCTTTGGCAAATGCTTTATCTGCGCCATTCGCCTTAATCGCATCTGAGAGTAATTCTTTAAAAAACGCCTGTCGCTAATTGTTCGTCATCACAGGTACTGTTTGCTATACGGCCACGACGCGCAACTGATTTCCAAAATTCATCTTTCTCCTGTGAGAATGGAACTTACGACCCCTGGTTTAATAGACCAGTGCTCTACCACTGAGCTAAAGAGGCGCAGCCTAGCGGTACTCTTGGGTACTTCGTCCTTACGGTCGTCTACATCATCAGACTTTAGCTGACAACACTTCATATTACCGGCTAATATTTGCACCTATGGCGACAAATTACTGCTTGGCTACACATCTGACACGTAACCGATGTGCTCTCCAAACAAAAACACTTGCATTTCAGAACATGTCTTTCACACATGTCTACAAAATCACCTTCACCTTCAAATACAGTTTCCTTGCCACTGACAGAGACGTAGGCAAAGTTTAAAGTTGCTATTTCCATTATATCTCGTTAATCAGAAAAACGGTAATTTACACCTGCAGCGGAACAAAATACTGTTCCGCCCAGCGTCTGGATCGAACCCACCACCCAGGGATTAAGAGTCTGACGCTCTACCGACTGAGCTAGCCGGCTACCTCGGTGAATACCTGCCGGTTAGAATGTCACACAGTACTCGTTTGGGTTGGGTGGTCCCATACAGAATCTCTCCATGATGCCTAATGTTTTCCTAACGTCACACTCGTCACGTACTTCACTTTTATGTCATAATCATTTCTGAGAGGTAAAGAAATTGCATGACAACATGCGGAGCTGGTGGCGTCAAAATTAACACACGTACTTTATGTGACTCAAAAGCCGAACGAGTTACTTTCCGACGTTGTTTTAGATGTGCAAGTGATAGTCAAAACTCGCTGTGACGGCACTCTGCCGACCATTTCGCTAGTTAACACCGGTCTTGTTGTGTGTGTTTCAAGCTCAAGAGCATCTCCAAGCAAAAAATGGTCAACAGCAACATTCAGACGGTTTCGTACTGCTCAATTGCTACATTAAAACGTTATGTTTCTTTTTCAGAACTGGAAAACACAAGCGTGACAGCATTCGAACCTGTAATCTTCAGATCCGAAGTCCGACGCCTTATCCATTAGGCCACACGGTCACTGACGACCAACATTTACATGTATACGACTCATCTCGAAACGCTCACACCCCTGAGGATTTGTGTTTTCGTTCTACACAGCCGCTGCCCCTTGCTCTTTCCCACCCATTCGTTACATTCAACCTCTGACGTGACCGACCAAATATAGACTGAGAAACAAGACCACACACTTTGTGCATTCGGAATCGAAGGCAGGGCGTCCCTCGCCGCATTTGCTACGATTGCCATTTGCTACTTCTGCAGAAGCGGCGGCGGCGACGACGACGACGACGACGACGACGACGACGAATATCGCGAGAGGCTCTGAGATATGTGAGGAATACATCTATAAAATGTAATTCAGACTGCCTCGTCCCACCTTATGCTGTACCGCTTTGGCAAATGCTTTATCTGCGCCATTCGCCTTAATCGCATCTGAGAGTAATTCTTAAAAAAACGCCTGTCGCTAATTGTTCGTCATCACAGGTACTGTTTGCTATACGGCCACGACGCGCAACTGATTTCCAAAATTCATCTTTCTCCTGTGGGAATGGAACTTACGGCTCCTGGTTTAATAGACCAGTGCTCTACCACTAAGCTAAAGAGGCGCGGCCTAGCAGTACTCTTGGGTACTTCGTCCTTACGGTCGTCTACATCATCAGACTTTAGCTGACAACACTTCATATTACCGGCTAATATTTGCACCTATGGCGACAAATTACTGCTTGGCTACACATCTGACACGTAACCGATGTGCTCTCCAAACAAAAACACTTGCATTTCAGAACATGTCTTTCACACATGTCTACAAAATCACCTTCACCTTCAAATACAGTTTCCTTGCCACTGACAGAGACGTAGGCAAAGTTTAAAGTTGCTATTTCCATTAAATCTCGTTAATCAGAAAAACGGTAATTTACACCAGCAGCGGAACAAAATACTGTTCCGCCCAGCGTCTGGATCGAACCCACGACCCAGGCATTAAGAGTCTGACGCTCTACCGACTGAGCTAGCCGGCTACCTCGGTGAATACCTCCCGGGTAGAACGTCACACAGTACTCGTTTGGGTTGGGTGGTCCCATACAGAATCTCTCCATGATGCCTAATGTTTTCCTAACGTCACACTCGTCACGTACTTCACTTTTATGTCATAATCATTTCTGAGAGGTAAAGAAATTGCATGACAACATGCAGAGCTAGTGGCGTCAAAATTAACACACATACTTTATGTGACTCAAAAGCCGAACGAGTTAGTTTCCGACGTTGTTTTAGATGTGCAAGTGATAGTCAAAACTCGCTGTGTCGGCACTCTGCCGACCATTTCGCTAGTTAACACCGGTCTTGTTGTGTGTGTTTCAAGCTCAAGAGCATCTCCAAGCAAAAAATGGTCAACAGCAACATTCAGACGGTTTCGTACTGCTCAATTGCTACATTAAAACGTTATGTTTCTTTTTCAGAACTGGAAAAACACAAGCGTGACAGCATTCGAACCTGTAATCTTCAGATCCGAAGTCCGACGCCTTATCCATTAGGCCACACGGTCACTGACGACCAACATTTACATGTATACGACTCATCTCGAAACGCTCACACCCCTGAGGATTTGTGTTTTCGTTCTACACAGCCGCTGCCCCTTGCTCTTTCCCACCCATTCGTTACATTCAACCTCTGACGTGACCGACCAAATATAGACTGAGAAACAAGACCACACACTTTGTGCATTCGGAATCGAAGGCAGGGCGTCCCTCGCCGCATTTGCTACGATTGCCATTTGCTACTTCTGCAGAAGCGGCGGCGGCGACGACGACGACGACGACGACGACGAAGACGAATATCGCGAGAGGCTCTGAGATATGTGAGGAATACATCTATAAAATGTAATTCAGACTGCCTCGTCCCACCTTATGCTGTACCGCTTTGGCAAATGCTTTATCTGCGCCATTCGCCTTAATCGCATCTGAGAGTAATTCTTAAAAAAACGCCTGTCGCTAATTGTTCGTCATCACAGGTACTGTTTGCTATACGGCCACGACGCGCAACTGATTTCCAAAATTCATCTTTCTCCTGTGAGAATGGAACTTACGACCCCTGGTTTAATAGACCAGCGCTCTACCACTGAGCTAAAGAGGCGCGGCCTAGCGGTACTCTTGGGTACTTCGTCCTTACGGTCGTCTACATCATCAGACTTTAGCTGACAACACTTCATATTACCGGCTAATATTTGCACCTATGGCGACAAATTACTGCTTGGCTACACATCTGACACGTAACCGATGTGCTCTCCAAACAAAAACACTTGCATTTCAGAACATGTCTTTCACACATGTCTACAAAATCACCTTCACCTTCAAATACAGTTTCCTTGCCACTGACAGAGACGTAGGCAAAGTTTAAAGTTGCTATTTCCATTATATCTCGTTAATCAGAAAAACGGTACTTTACACCAGCAGCGGAACAAAGTACTGTTCCGCCCAGCGTCTGGATCGAACCCAGGACCCAGGGATTAAGAGTGTGACGCTCTACCGACTGAGCTAGCCGGCTACCTCGGTGAATACCTGCCGGGTAGAACGTCACACAGTACTCGTTTGGGTTGGGTGGTCCCATACAGAATCTCTCCATGATGCCTAATGTTTTCCTAACGTCACACTCGTCACGTACTTCACTTTTATGTCATAATCATTTCTGAGAGGTAAAGAAATTGCATGACAACATGCAGAGCTAGTGGCGTCAAAATTAACACACATACTTTATGTGACTCAAAAGCCGAACGAGTTACTTTCCGACGTTGTTTTAGATGTGCAAGTGATAGTCAAAACTCGCTGTGTCGGCACTCTGCCGACCATTTCGCTAGTTAACACCGGTCTTGTTGTGTGTGTTTCAAGCTCAAGAGCATCTCCAAGCAAAAAATGGTCAACAGCAACATTCAGACGGTTTCGTACTGCTCAATTGCTACATTAAAACGTTATGTTTCTGTTTCAGAACTGGGAAAACACAAGCGTGACAGCATTCGAACCTGTAATCTTCAGATCCGAAGTCCGACGCCTTATCCATTAGGCCACACGGTCACTGACGACCAACATTTGCATGTATACGACTCATCTCGAAACGCTCACACCCCTGAGGATTTGTGTTTTCGTTCTACACAGCCGCTGCCCCTTGCTCTTTCCCACCCATTCGTTACATTCAACCTCTGACGTGACCCACCAAATATAGACTGAGAAACAAGACCACACACTTTGTGCATTCGGAATCGAAGGCAGGGCGACCCTCGCCGCATTTGCTACGATTGCCATTTGCTACTTCTGCAGAAGCGGCGGCGACGACGACGACGACGACGACGACGACGACGAATATCGCGAGAGGCTCTGAGATATGTGAGGAATACATCTATAAAATGTAATTCAGACTGCCTCGTCCCACCTTATGCTGTACCGCTTTGGCAAATGCTTTATCTGCGCCATTCGCCTTAATCGCATCTGAGAGTAATTCTTTAAAAAACGCCTGTCGCTAATTGTTCGTCATCACAGGTACTGTTTGCTATACGGCCACGACGCGCAACTGATTTCCAAAATTCATCTTTCTCCTGTGAGAATGGAACTTACGACCCCTGGTTTAATAGACCAGTGCTCTACAACTGAGCTAAAGAGGCGCAGCCTAGCGGTACTCTTGGGTACTTCGTCCTTACGGTCGTCTACATCATCAGACTTTAGCTGACAACACTTCATATTACCGGCTAATATTTGCACCTATGGCGACAAATTACTGCTTGGCTACACATCTGACACGTAACCGATGTGCTCTCCAAACAAAAACACTTGCATTTCAGAACATGTCTTTCACACATGTCTACAAAATCACCTTCACCTTCAAATACAGTTTCCTTGCCACTGACAGAGACGTAGGCAAAGTTTAAAGTTGCTATTTCCATTATATCTCGTTAATCAGAAAAACGGTAATTTACACCTGCAGCGGAACAAAATACTGTTCCGCCCAGCGTCTGGATCGAACCCACCACCCAGGGATTAAGAGTCTGACGCTCTACCGACTGAGCTAGCCGGCTACCTCGGTGAATACCTGCCGGTTAGAATGTCACACAGTACTCGTTTGGGTTGGGTGGTCCCATACAGAATCTCTCCATGATGCCTAATGTTTTCCTAACGTCACACTCGTCACGTACTTCACTTTTATGTCATAATCATTTCTGAGAGGTAAAGAAATTGCATGACAACATGCGGAGCTGGTGGCGTCAAAATTAACACACATACTTTATGTGACTCAAAAGCCGAACGAGTTACTTTCCGACGTTGTTTTAGATGTGCAAGTGATAGTCAAAACTCGCTGTGACGGCACTCTGCCGACCATTTCGCTAGTTAACACCGGTCTTGTTGTGTGTGTTTCAAGCTCAAGAGCATCTCCAAGCAAAAAATGGTCAACAGCAACATTCAGACGGTTTCGTACTGCTCAATTGCTACATTAAAACGTTATGTTTCTTTTTCAGAACTGGAAAACACAAGCGTGACAGCATTCGAACCTGTAATCTTCAGATCCGAAGTCCGACGCCTTATCCATTAGGCCACACGGTCACTGACGACCAACATTTACATGTATACGACTCATCTCGAAACGCTCACACCCCTGAGGATTTGTGTTTTCGTTCTACACAGCCGCTGCCCCTTGCTCTTTCCCACCCATTCGTTACATTCAACCTCTGACGTGACCGACCAAATATAGACTGAGAAACAAGACCACACACTTTGTGCATTCGGAATCGAAGGCAGGGCGTCCCTCGCCGCATTTGCTACGATTGCCATTTGCTACTTCTGCAGAAGCGGCGGCGGCGACGACGACGACGACGACGACGACGAATATCGCGAGAGGCTCTGAGATATGTGAGGAATACATCTATAAAATGTAATTCAGACTGCCTCGTCCCACCTTATGCTGTACCGCTTTGGCAAATGCTTTATCTGCGCCATTCGCCTTAATCGCATCTGAGAGTAATTCTTAAAAAAACGCCTGTCGCTAATTGTTCGTCATCACAGGTACTGTTTGCTATACGGCCACGACGCGCAACTGATTTCCAAAATTCATCTTTCTCCTGTGGGAATGGAACTTACGACCCCTGGTTTAATAGACCAGTGCTCTACCACTAAGCTAAAGAGGCGCGGCCTAGCAGTACTCTTGGGTACTTCGTCCTTACGGTCGTCTACATCATCAGACTTTAGCTGACAACACTTCATATTACCGGCTAATATTTGCACCTATGGCGACAAATTACTGCTTGGCTACACATCTGACACGTAACCGATGTGCTCTCCAAACAAAAACACTTGCATTTCAGAACATGTCTTTCACACATGTCTACAAAATCACCTTCACCTTCAAATACAGTTTCCTTGCCACTGACAGAGACGTAGGCAAAGTTTAAAGTTGCTATTTCCATTAAATCTCGTTAATCAGAAAAACGGTAATTTACACCTGCAGCGGAACAAAATACTGTTCCGCCCAGCGTCTGGATCGAACCCACGACCCAGGGATTAAGAGTTTGACGCTCTACCGACTGAGCTAGCCGGCTACCTCGGTGAATACCTGCCGGGTAGAACGTCACACAGTACTCGTTTGGGTTGGGTGGTCCCATACAGAATCTCTCCATGATGCCTAATGTTTTCCTAACGTCACACTCGTCACGTACTTCACTTTTATGTCATAATCATTTCTGAGAGGTAAAGAAATTGCATGACAACATGCAGAGCTAGTGGCGTCAAAATTAACACACATACTTTATGTGACTCAAAAGCCGAACGAGTTACTTTCCGACGTTGTTTTAGATGTGCAAGTGATAGTCAAAACTCGCTGTGTCGGCACTATGCCGACCATTTCGCTAGTTAACACCGGTCTTGTTGTGTGTGTTTCAAGCTAAAGAGCATCTCCAAGCAAAAAATGGTCAACAGCAACATTCAGACGGTTTCGTACTGCTCAATTGCTACATTAAAACGTTATGTTTCTTTTTCAGAACTGGAAAAACACAAGCGTGACAGCATTCGAACCTGTAATCTTCAGATCCGAAGTCCGACGCCTTATGCATTAGGCCACACGGTCACTGACGACCAACATTTACATGTATACGACTCATCTCGAAACGCTCACACCCCTGAGGATTTGTGTTTTCGTTCTACACAGCCGCTGCCCCTTGCTCTTTCCCACCCATTCGTTACATTCAACCTCTGACGTGACCGACCAAATATAGACTGAGAAACAAGACCACACACTTTGTGCATTCGGAATCGAAGGCAGGGCGTCCCTCGCCGCATTTGCTACGATTGCCATTTGCTACTTCTGCAGAAGCGGCGGCGGCGACGACGACGACGACGACGACGACGACGAATATCGCGAGAGGCTCTGAGATATGTGAGGAATACATCTATAAAATGTAATTCAGACTGCCTCGTCCCACCTTATGCTGTACCGCTTTGGCAAATGCTTTATCTGCGCCATTCGCCTTAATCGCATCTGAGAGTAATTCTTAAAAAAACGCCTGTCGCTAATTGTTCGTCATCACAGGTACTGTTTGCTATACGGCCACGACGCGCAACTGATTTCCAAAATTCATCTTTCTCCTGTGGGAATGGAACTTACGACCCCTGGTTTAATAGACCAGTGCTCTACCACTGAGCTAAAGAGGCGCGGCCTAGCGGTACTCTTGGGTACTTCGTCCTTACGGTCGTCTACATCATCAGACTTTAGCTGACAACACTTCATATTACCGGCTAATATTTGCACCTATGGCGACAAATTACTGCTTGGCTACACATCTGACACGTAACCGATGTGCTCTCCAAACAAAAACACTTGCATTTCAGAACATGTCTTTCACACATGTCTACAAAATCACCTTCACCTTCAAATACAGTTTCCTTGCCACTGACAGAGACGTAGGCAAAGTTTAAAGTTGCTATTTCCATTAAATCTCGTTAATCAGAAAAACGGTAATTTACACCAGCAGCGGAACAAAATACTGTTCCGCCCAGCGTCTGGATCGAACCCACAACCCAGGGATTAAGAGTCTGACGCTCTACCGACTGAGCTAGCCGGCTACCTCGGTGAATACCTGCCGGGTAGAACGTCACACAGTACTCGTTTGGGTTGGGTGGTCCCATACAGAATCTCTCCATGATGCCTAATGTTTTCCTAACGTCACACTCGTCACGTACTTCACTTTTATGTCATAATCATTTCTGAGAGGTAAAGAAATTGCATGACAACATGCAGAGCTAGTGGCGTCAAAATTAACACACATACTTTATGTGACTCAAAAGCCGAACGAGTTACTTTCCGACGTTGTTTTAGATGTGCAAGTGATAGTCAAAACTCGCTGTGTCGGCACTCTGCCGACCATTTCGCTAGTTAACACCGGTCTTGTTGTGTGTGTTTCAAGCTCAAGAGCATCTCCAAGCAAAAAATGGTCAACAGCAACATTCAGACGGTTTCGTACTGCTCAATTGCTACATTAAAACGTTATGTTTCTTTTTCAGAACTGGAAAAACACAAGCGTGACAGCATTCGAACCTGTTATCTTCAGATCCGAAGTCCGACGCCTTATCCATTAGGCCACACGGTCACTGACGACCAACATTTACATGTATACGACTCATCTCGAAACGCTCACACCCCTGAGGATTTATGTTTTCGTTCTACACAGCCGCTGCCCCTTGCTCTTTCCCACCCATTCGTTACATTCAACCTCTGACGTGACCGACCAAATATAGACTGAGAAACAAGACCACACACTTTGTGCATTCGGAATCGAAGGCAGGGCGTCCCTCGCCGCATTTGCTACGATTGCCATTTGCTACTTCTGCAGAAGCGGCGGCGGCGACGACGACGACGACGACGACGAATATCGCGAGAGGCTCTGAGATATGTGAGGAATACATCTATAAAATGTAATTCAGACTGCCTCGTCCCACCTTATGCTGTACCGCTTTGGCAAATGCTTTATCTGCGCCATTCGCCTTAATCGCATTTGAGAGTAATTTTTAAAAAAACGCCTGTCGCTAATTGTTCGTCATCACAGGTACTGTTTGCTATACGGCCACGACGCGCAACTGATTTCCAAAATTCATCTTTCTCCTGTGGGAATGGAACTTACGACCCCTGGTTTAATAGACCAGTGCTCTACCACTGAGCTAAAGAGGCGCGGCCTAGCGGTACTCTTGGGTACTTCGTCCTTACGGTCGTCTACATCATCAGACTTTAGCTGACAACACTTCATATTACCGGCTAATATTTGCACCTATGGCGACAAATTACTGCTTGGCTACACATCTGACACGTAACCGATGTGCTCTCCAAACAAAAACACTTGCATTTCAGAACATGTCTTTCACACATGTCTACAAAATCACCTTCACCTTCAAATACAGTTTCCTTGCCACTGACAGAGACGTAGGCAAAGTTTAAAGTTGCTATTTCCATTAAATCTCGTTAATCAGAAAAACGGTAATTTACACCAGCAGCGGAACAAAATACTGTTCCGCCCAGCGTCTGGATCGAACCCACGACCCAGGGATTAAGAGTCTGACGCTCTACCGACTGAGTTAGCCGGCTACCTCGGTGAATACCTGCCGGGTAGAACGTCACACAGTACTCGTTTGGGTTGGGTGGTCCCATACAGAATCTCTCCATGATGCCTAATGTTTTCCTAACGTCACACTCGTCACGTACTTCACTTTTATGTCATAATCATTTCTGAGAGGTAAAGAAATTGCATGACAACATGCAGAGCTAGTGGCGTCAAAATTAACACACATACTTTATGTGACTCAAAAGCCGAACGAGTTACTTTCCGACGTTGTTTTAGATGTGCAAGTGATAGTCAAAACTCGCTGTGTCGGCACTCTGCCGACCATTTCGCTAGTTAACACCGGTCTTGTTGTGTGTGTTTCAAGCTCAAGAGCATCTCCAAGCAAAAAATGGTCAACAGCAACATTCAGACGGTTTCGTACTGCTCAATTGCTACATTAAAACGTTATGTTTCTTTTTCAGAACTGGAAAAACACAAGCGTGACAGCATTCGAACCTGTAATCTTCAGATCCGAAGTCCGACGCCTTATCCATTAGGCCACACGGTCACTGACGACCAACATTTACATGTATACGACTTATCGCGAAACGCTCACACCCCTGAGGATTTGTGTTTTCGTTCTACACAGCCGCTGCCCCTTGCTCTTTCCCACCCATTCGTTACATTCAACCTCTGACGTGACCGACCAAATATAGACTGAGAAACAAGACCACACACTTTGTGCATTCGGAATCGAAGGCAGGGCGTCCCTCGCCGCATTTGCTACGATTGCCATTTGCTACTTCTGCAGAAGCGGCGGCGGCGACGACGACGACGACGACGACGACGACGAATATCGCGAGAGGCTCTGAGATATGTGAGGAATACATCTATAAAATGTAATTCAGACTGCCTCGTCCCACCTTATGCTGTGAGTTGCTTATCTATATTAATGTTTCACAGAAGCACCACAGGGCTTTACCCGTCTGACTTCCAATATGGCTGTATGGTATTTAGAGGAATAGCTTTAGTTATTTATCTGAATAGTGTTTGCATGTCTGCTTGTTTTGTCTGTAACTGTTATTCCCTAAATTCTCTGTTTATTGTTGAAATGGGACGCTTGTCTGAAGCATTAGGATAATCGGTTCCTAACTGATTTATTAGCCGGTGGGTCGAAGTCGGTGTTTTTTCGTATAGGTTTTCTGATTTTGTTTTAATATAAGTATATATGGATGGTTCCTCTAGTAGGTCCTTAATGTGGATGTTTGGTGTGTAGCGGTCTGCGTCGGCGATGACGCGGAGAATTCTGTTCTGTAGGCTCTGAATTTTTTGTAGATGTACGTCTGCTGCCATGGACCAAACTTCCGACCCATATAAAATACTCGGTAGAATAATTGCCCTGTATAATCTTAGTTTTGTTTTCATGCTGAGTCCTCCACCTTTTAATAGTGGGTACAGTTGAAAGAAAGCGGTGTAGCCTCTACCTCTGGATCTGTTTATCTGCTTTGCAAAGGTTAGGCGTTTATCTAGTTCAAGGCCTAGATATGTGGCTGAGCCACTCCATTCTAATTCCTTTTCGGCTACCAAAATCCGTTTGTTTGGGGGGGTCAGTTTCCTCGTAAACATAACAGCTACGGACTTATCAGGATTAATCTTTATTTTCCAAATCTTGCACCATTTTACGATTTGGTCCAAGTGCTCCTGCAGCTTTTTTACTATGAAATTGAGATTGCTGCTACTCCTGTAAACCGCCGTATCGTCGGCGTACAGCGCTATCTCACCTCCTGCCGACCTGGGCACGTCGTTTGTGTATAACGAGTATAATATGGGGCCAAGAACTGAGCCCTGTGGAACTCCTGCCACAGCGTCCCTGATCGTGCTTATATGTGTGCCACACCTGACGCGATACTGCCTCCCCGCCAGAAACGAGTCAATCATGCTGATGATATGTCCTGGAATGCCTAACTGGGATAACTTGTATATTAAGCCATCATGCCAGACTTTGTCGAATGCTTTCTCGATATCGAGAAAGACTGCTCCTGTGCTGTGTTTCCGGTCTCTCGCCCTGCATATGTGTTCCACCAGGCGTAGGGATTGATGGATGGTGCTGTGTTCAGGGCGGAATCCAAACTGCTCAGGGATGATTGTGTTGTTGTCTCGTAGGAATGTGGATAGGGCGCTTAGGATCAGGCACTCCAGTACTTTCCCTAGAAAGCACAGGAGTGAGATCGGTCTATAGTTTTGTGGAAGGATAAGGTTCTTATTGGGTTTTGGTAGGGTTACGACCTGAGCAGTTTTCCAGGCTTTTGGGAAGTAGGTTAGGGAAAGGCACTGGTTGTATAGTGTGGTGAGGTAGGTTCAAAAATGGTTCAAATGGCTCTGAGCACTATGGGACTCAACTGCTGTGGTTATTAGTCCCCTAGAACTTAGAACTACTTAAACCTAACTAACCTAAGGACATCACACACAACCATGCCCGAGGCAGGATTCGAACCTGCGACCGTAGCAATCGCACGGTTCCGTACTGCGCGCCCAGAACCGCGAGAGGTGAGGTAGGTGATTGCGTTGGGAGGCAGGTGTTTCAGGTATGGGACACGGACCTTGTCAGGACCGGGGGATTTATTATTCCCTAAGCGCCTAATGTAGGCACACACAAGTCGATCGGAAACAGGAGTAAACTGTGTATCTGGCCTTTGTTGCCTCAATTGAGCCACTCGTCCGTTTATTATTTCTTCCTGCCTCTCACTCTCGTCATCTTCGATGACGTGAGTACGGAATTGTGACTCTAACGATGTCGCCAGTAATTCTGCTTTGCCCTCGTCGTCATATACTAGCCCATTTGGACCTCGGAGTGGCCTGTCTACCCTGGGAGTAGCCTTCTGCGCTTTTGTGATTTTCCATACTCGGTTTATGTCTTGTTCTGCGTTCCTAAGTTTCTCTTCCCAGCAGAGGCCTCTGTGCTCTATCAGTCTTTCCTTTACCTGGGCTTCGAGCCGCCTAAGCAGGCGACGATCTGCAGGATCGCGATAACGTTGCCAATCCTTCCTCGCGCGCCGCTTTGCGACTATCAGCTCCCAGATATCAGGGGGCAGGTCCCTGGCGCCAGGCTCGGTGGCTAGCCTGGTGCTCGTCTCTCGAGCACAGGTCTGGAGGACGTTCGTGAAATACTCTACTGCTGTATCCACCTCCCTCTCGTTCCGCATTTGCGGAATGTCCTCCAGGTGTTGTCCTACCAGGGTGGTATATTGTTCCCAGTTAGTTTGATACGTTGTGTTTGCCATCCTCCGGATTGTGTCTTCGACATTGGCACATTCCAGGACAACCGGGTTATGGTTTGAGTCCAGCTCGTGATGGACTGTTGGCGCAACCCTCCAAGGCAGACCCTTGCACAGGAAGACATCTAGGATGTCTGGCGCATGTTCGGGGTTGTAGGGGATGTGAGTAGGCTCGTCGGGAGCAATTAGTCCTACTTGGGGATTGCTCTCGATAAACCTCCTCAATCTCCAACCTCTAGCATTTGTAGTGTTGCACCCCCAGTCCACACTTTTGGAGTTCAAGTCCCCTGCTATTATAACTCTATCGCCGATTTCTGTCAAGTGTTGAAGATCCTGCGCGCCGAAGTTGCTGTGTGGTGGTTTATACGCTGATACTACTTTAATTACATGGTTACCGACTTTTAATTCTATGCCGGCCGCCTCGACCGTGGCTAAGTTTGGCACTTCTATTGTCTGGTGACAAATCCTCCGCTTCACAAGGACAGCGACTCCTCCGCCTGCGCGGTCTTGTCTGTCAACCCTATGTACGGAATAGTTTCGCACCTTTAATCGGTCGGCCGGCTTTAGATGCGTTTCCTGTATGCAGGCTATGTCTATGGCGTGACGGTCTAGGAATGATTGCAACTGTGGGACCCTTGAGGATATGCCGTCTGCATTCCATGTTAGCATTTTGAATACTCTTGTATCGTTACGGTTCATTACAGAACAGTGTCATAGCTGCTTCCGCGATTACTAACATTTTTGCGAATCTATCTTTCGCGGCTCGGACTGCCGGTACCGTTTCTTTTAATTTTTGGACTACTGCTCCCAGGTTTATTCCCGCAAACAGTTTCCCCAGTTCTCTGAGTTCCCTCAGAAAGCTGAATTCCCTCATAAAGCCTCCAAGATCGTTGTCCTCGCTTGGACCCGCCTGTGGCTGCTCCTTTGCTGGAGCATCAGTGTCATTTGTCATTTCGGTTATCTGTTCCCTAACTACCGGTGGGGGTGAAACCTGTAGCGTGGGTGGGGGAGGTGTAGATGGGGCTGGGGGCAAAGTCGTCTCCTGCACTGTCGCAGGTGGTACCGCTGACGTAGAGTGAGCGGGGGGAGCGGTCATAGCTGCCCTCTGAGGTCTCATGCTCGGGAAATCTCTAGCTCGCGCTTCAAAGCTTGGTTGCTGGCGAGTCTGAGCATTTGATGTGGCTGTTGTTGCTAGGGCAGCTTTCCGCTGCATCTGGTTTTGCAACACTTTCTGGTACACTTCACAGCCGCGGTAGTTTGCTGGGTGGGCACCGTTGCAATTTGCACAGATCGGGTTTGCCACTCTCTGTTGCTTGCACAACAAGGTAAGGTGGGGCCCTGCACACTTTACGCATCTCGGCTGTAGTGTGCAGTTGCTACTCGAATGGTTAAATCTTTGGCACCTGTGGCACTGCCCAGGACCTTCCGGTTTATTATACCGCTCTACAGTTATTCGGAATCTCAGCAGGTATCGGAGTTTGAACACCCGCTGAGCGTCCTCGTTGTTCTCTATCACCGCCAAGAAGTTCGGCTCTTTCTTGCGGCCGCAGTTTTCCCCTGTATTCGGAGGAGGCTTTGAGAATTGGTGTACCGAATGTACTATGAATCCTTCCTCTATTAGCTCTTGTTTTACCTCCTCTTCCTCAGCATCGATAGGTAGATGCTTTAGCACTACTCTCAGAGCATGTTTGGGGTCGATAGAATAGGTGTGGAACTCGATTTCTTTCTTTTCGAGTTCTGATTTGACCTTCCTATAGTCCTCTACGTTTTCTAACTGTATTTTTGTAGTCTTAGGGCGATATACTGCCGTCAATTTCCCCTTTATCCCCGCTTGCAGCTCCTTGAGGAGTATCGAACTTCCTTTCGTAATATAGGCGATGATTGGCGGCACTCGCTCTTTTCGTTTACGCCTAACCGTCTGCATTTCGCTTTCCCCGTCCGTGTCCTCATTCTCTAGGGCTGAGAACGAGTTCGCGGTCGGTACATTTACGATCACTTTCTCCTGCTCCTCGCTCTCCCCATCATTCTCCGTTTCTCTCCTATCATTTTCCGACTCTCTTCTGTCTAAGTCTATGCAGAGCCTACCTGAACCCGGACTGTCTGAACTATCTGAACTATCAGAGCTTTCCTCCTCGTACACCGTTTGCAGACTAGCCTTGTGAGTGTTAGCTGTTTGTGCGGCCCTACTCTGACTGCGGGTTCTCTGACGAGAACCGCAGCGGTCTAATTGTGAGGTTTCCCTCAAACGACTTGTTGAAGCCATATTAGCAGTCAGACAGTCAGCATGTGGTGCCGCCATGGGACACTGGTTGGTGTTTAGTTCCCACCTCCACAACTAAGTGGCAGGTATCCACACCAGAGCCAGTTACTACGCCTCTGCAGACGCGGGTAACCGTGCAGCGCAACGGGCCCTGGCCTGCTAATTCCCTAATACCCTATGGTGGAGCAGGGAGGATGCCCCGCGGCGGCAAGAAAAGAAACGCACCCGGCAAGAGAAGCGCCAAGAACGGCTCCTCAGTCCCGCAAATCGTGGCCGCAGCCTCCGCGCTCGCCAGCAAACCGGCAAACGGTAACGCTACAACCGCGAAATGCTGATCTGTTAGGTGCAAACACGACAATTTTGCAGCATACACACGACAATATTGCTTTCTACCCTCCAACTCGACGAGAAGAGTGCTTTCAGCAGAGGAGACGAAAGGAAAGATAAGAGAAAAAAAGAAAAACCCAAGACAGCAGAACAAAGGCTCGCGCGCGCTACGCAGTGCGTCCGCCCAGTGCGCCAGTCGCTCCGCTAAATACCTTATGCTGTACCGCTTTGGCAAATGCTTTATCTGCGCCATTCGCCTTAATCGCATCTGAGAGTAATTCTTAAAAAAAAAACGCCTGTCGCTAATTGTTCGTCATCACAGGTACTGTTTGCTATACGGCCACGACGCGCAACTGATTTCCAAAATTCATCTTTCTTCTGTGGGAATGGAACTTACGACCCCTGTTTTAATAGACCAGTGCTCTACCACTGAGCTAAAGAGGCGCGGCCTAGCGGTACTCTTGGTTACTTCGTCCTTACGGTCGTCTACATCATCAGACTTTAGCTGACAACACTTCATATTACCGGCTAATATTTGCACCTATGACGACAAATTACTGCTTGGCTACACATCTGACACGTAACCGATGTGCTCTCCAAACAAAAACACTTGCATTTCAGAACATGTCTTTCACACATGCCTACAAAATCACCTTCACCTTCAAATACAGTTTCCTTGCCACTGACAGAGACGTAGGCAAAGTTTAAAGTTGCTATTTCCATTATATCTCGTTAATCAGAAAAACGGTAATTTACACCAGCAGCGGAACAAAATACTGTTCCGCCCAGCGTCTGGATCGAACCCACAACCCAGGGATTAAGAGTCTGACGCTCTACCGACTGAGCTAGCCGGCTACCTCGGTGAATACCTGCCGGGTAGAACGTCACACAGTACTCGTTTGGGTTGGGTGGTCCCATACAGAATCTCTCCATGATGCCTAATGTTTTCCTAACGTCACACTCGTCACGTACTTCACTTTTATGTCATAATCATTTCTGAGAGGTAAAGAAATTGCATGACAACATGCAGAGCTAGTGGCGTCAAAATTAACACACATACTTTATGTGACTCAAAAGCCGAACGAGTTACTTTCCGACGTTGTTTTAGATGTGCAAGTGATAGTCAAAACTCGCTGTGTCGGCACTATGCCGACCATTTCGCTAGTTAACACCGGTCTTGTTGTGTGTGTTTCAAGCTCAAGAGCATCTCCAAGCAAAAAATGGTCAACAGCAACATTCAGACGGTTTCGTACTGCTCAATTGCTACATTAAAACGTTATGTTTCTTTTTCAGAACTGGAAAAACACAAGCGTGACAGCATTCGAACCTGTAATATTCAGATCCGAAGTCCGACGCCTTATCCATTAGGCCACACGGTCACTGACGACCAACATTTACATGTATACGACTCATCTCGAAACGCTCACACCCCTGAGGATTTGTGTTTTCGTTCTACACAGCCGCTGCCCCTTGCTCTTTCCCACCCATTCGTTACATTCAACCTCTGACGTGACCGACCAAATATAGACTGAGAAACAAGACCACACACTTTGTGCATTCGGAATCGAAGGCAGGGCGTCCCTCGCCGCATTTGCTACGATTGCCATTTGCTACTTCTGCAGAAGCGGCGGCGGCGGCGACGACGACGACGACGACGACGACGACGACGACGACGAATATCGCGAGAGGCTCTGAGATATGTGAGGAATACATCTATAAAATGTAATTCAGACTGCCTCGTCCCACCTTATGCTGTACCGCTTTGGCAAATGCTTTATCTGCGCCATTCGCCTTAATCGCATCTGAGAGTAATTCTTAAAAAAACGCCTGTCGCTAATTGTTCGTCATCACAGGTACTGTTTGCTATACGGCCACGACGCGCAACTGATTTCCAAAATTCATCTTTCTCCTGTGGGAATGGAACTTACGACCCCTGTTTTAATAGACCAGTGCTCTACCACTGAGCTAAAGAGGCGCGGCCTAGCGGTATTCTTGGGTACTTCGTCCTTACGGTCGTCTACATCATCAGACTTTAGCTGACAACACTTCATATTACCGGCTAATATTTGCACCTATGACGACAAATTACTGCTTGGCTACACATCTGACACGTAACCGATGTGCTCTCCAAACAAAAACACTTGCATTTCAGAACATGTCTTTCACACATGCCTACAAAATCACCTTCACCTTCAAATACAGTTTCCTTGCCACTGACAGAGACGTAGGCAAAGTTTAAAGTTGCTATTTCCATTATATCTCGTTAATCAGAAAAACGGTAATTTACACCAGCAGCGGAACAAAATACTGTTCCGCCCAGCGTCTGGATCGAACCCACAACCCAGGGATTAAGAGTCTGACGCTCTACCGACTGAGCTAGCCGGCTACCTCGGTGAATACCTGCCGGGTAGAACGTCACACAGTACTCGTTTGGGTTGGGTGGTCCCATACAGAATCTCTCCATGATGCCTAATGTTTTCCTAACGTCACACTCGTCACGTACTTCACTTTTATGTCATAATCATTTCTGAGAGGTAAAGAAATTGCATGACAACATGCAGAGCTAGTGGCGTCAAAATTAACACACATACTTTATGTGACTCAAAAGCCGAACGAGTTACTTTCCGACGTTGTTTTAGATGTGCAAGTGATAGTCAAAACTCGCTGTGTCGGCACTATGCCGACCATTTCGCTAGTTAACACCGGTCTTGTTGTGTGTGTTTCAAGCTCAAGAGCATCTCCAAGCAAAAAATGGTCAACAGCAACATTCAGACGGTTTCGTACTGCTCAATTGCTACATTAAAACGTTATGTTTCTTTTTCAGAACTGGAAAAACACAAGCGTGACAGCATTCGAACCTGTAATCTTCAGATCCGAAGTCCGACGCCTTATCCATTAGGCCACACGGTCACTGACGACCAACATTTACATGTATACGACTCATCTCGAAACGCTCACACCCCTGAGGATTTGTGTTTTCGTTCTACACAGCCGCTGCCCCTTGCTCTTTCCCACCCATTCGTTACATTCAACCTCTGACGTGACCGACCAAATATAGACTGAGAAACAAGACCACACACTTTGTGCATTCGGAATCGAAGGCAGGGCGTCCCTCGCCGCATTTGCTACGATTGCCATTTGCTACTTCTGCAGAAGCGGCGGCGGCGACGACGACGACGACGACGACGACGACGAATATCGCGAGAGGCTCTGAGATATGTGAGGAATACATCTATAAAATGTAATTCAGACTGCCTCGTCCCACCTTATGCTGTACCGCTTTGGCAAATGCTTTATCTGCGCCATTCGCCTTAATCGCATCTGAGAGTAATTCTTAAAAAAACGCCTGTCGCTAATTGTTCGTCATCACAGGTACTGTTTGCTATACGGCCACGACGCGCAACTGATTTCCAAAATTCATCTTTCTCCTGTGGGAATGGAACTTACGACCCCTGGTTTAATAGACCAGTGCTCTACCACTGAGCTAAAGAGGCGCGGCCTAGCGGTACTCTTGAGTACTTCGTCCTTACGGTCGTCTACATCATCAGACTTTAGCTGACAACACTTCATATTACCGGCTAATATTTGCACCTATGGCGACAAATTACTGCTTGGCTACACATCTGACACGTAACCGATGTGCTCTCCAAACAAAAACACTTGCATTTCAGAACATGTCTTTCACACATGCCTACAAAATCACCTTCACCTTCAAATACAGTTTCCTTGCCACTGACAGAGACGTAGGCAAAGTTTAAAGTTGCTATTTCCATTATATCTCGTTAATCAGAAAAACGGTAATTTACACCAGCAGCGGAACAAAATACTGTTCCGCCCAGCGTCTGGATCGAACCCACAACCCAGGGATTAAGAGTCTGACGCTCTACCGACTGAGCTAGCCGGCTACCTCGGTGAATACCTGCCGGGTAGAACGTCACACAGTACTCGTTTGGGTTGGGTGGTCCCATACAGAATCTCTCCATGATGCCTAATGTTTTCCTAACGTCACACTCGTCACGTACTTCACTTTTATGTCATAATCATTTCTGAGAGGTAAAGAAATTGCATGACAACATGCAGAGCTAGTGGCGTCAAAATTAACACACATACTTTATGTGACTCAAAAGCCGAACGAGTTACTTTCCGACGTTGTTTTAGATGTGCAAGTGATAGTCAAAACTCGCTGTGTCGGCACTATGCCGACCATTTCGCTAGTTAACACCGGTCTTGTTGTGTGTGTTTCAAGCTCAAGAGCATCTCCAAGCAAAAAATGGTCAACAGCAACATTCAGACGGTTTCGTACTGCTCAATTGCTACATTAAAACGTTATGTTTCTTTTTCAGAACTGGAAAAACACAAGCGTGACAGCATTCGAACCTGTAATCTTCAGATCCGAAGTCCGACGCCTTATCCATTAGGCCACACGGTCACTGACGACCAACATTTACATGTATACGACTCATCTCGAAACGCTCACACCCCTGAGGATTTGTGTTTTCGTTCTACACAGCCGCTGCCCCTTGCTCTTTCCCACCCATTCGTTACATTCAACCTCTGACGTGACCGACCAAATATAGACTGAGAAACAAGACCACACACTTTGTGCATTCGGAATCGAAGGCAGGGCGTCCCTCGCCGCATTTGCTACGATTGCCATTTGCTACTTCTGCAGAAGCGGCGGCGGCGACGACGACGACGACGACGACGACGACGAATATCGCGAGAGGCTCTGAGATATGTGAGGAATACATCTATAAAATGTAATTCAGACTGCCTCGTCCCACCTTATGCTGTACCGCTTTGGCAAATGCTTTATCTGCGCCATTCGCCTTAATCGCATCTGAGAGTAATTCTTAAAAAAACGCCTGTCGCTAATTGTTCGTCATCACAGGTACTGTTTGCTATACGGCCACGACGCGCAACTGATTTCCAAAATTCATCTTTCTCCTGTGGGAATGGAACTTACGACCCCTGGTTTAATAGACCAGTGCTCTACCACTGAGCTAAAGAGGCGCGGCCTAGCGGTACTCTTGAGTACTTCGTCCTTACGGTCGTCTACATCATCAGACTTTAGCTGACAACACTTCATATTACCGGCTAATATTTGCACCTATGGCGACAAATTACTGCTTGGCTACACATCTGACACGTAACCGATGTGCTCTCCAAACAAAAACACTTGCATTTCAGAACATGTCTTTCACACATGTCTACAAAATCACCTTCACCTTCAAATACAGTTTCCTTGCCACTGACAGAGACGTAGGCAAAGTTTAAAGTTGCTATTTCCATTATATCTCGTTAATCAGAAAAACGGTAATTTACACCAGCAGCGGAACAAAATACTGTTCCGCCCAGCGTCTGGATCGAACCCACGACGCAGGGATTAAGAGTCTGACGCTCTACCAACTGAGCTAGCCGGCTACCTCGGTGAATACCTGCCGGGTAGAACGTCACACAGTACTCGTTTGGGTTGGGTGGTCCCATACAGAATCTCTCCATGATGCCTAATGTTTTCCTAACGTCACACTCGTCACGTACTTCACTTTTATGTCATAATCATTTCTGAGAGGTAAAGAAATTGCATGACAACATGCAGAGCTAGTGGCGTCAAAATTAACACACATACTTTATGTGACTCAAAAGCCGAACGAGTTACTTTCCGACGTTGTTTTAGATGTGCAAGTGATAGTCAAAACTCGCTGTGTCGGCACTATGCCGACCATTTCGCTAGTTAACACCGTTCTTGTTGTGTGTGTTTCAAGCTCAAGAGCATCTCCAAGCAAAAAATGGTCAACAGCAACATTCAGACGGTTTCGTACTGCTCAATTGCTACATTAAAACGTTATGTTTCTTTTTCAGAACTGGAAAAACACAAGCGTGACAGCATTCGAACCTGTAATCTTCAGATCCGAAGTCCGACGCCTTATCCATTAGGCCACACGGTCACTTTCGACCAACATTTACATGTATACGACTCATCTCGAAACGCTCACACCCCTGAGGATTTGTGTTTTCGTTCTACACAGCCGCTGCCCCTTGCTCTTTCCCACCCATTCGTTACATTCAACCTCTGACGTGACCGACCAAATATAGACTGAGAAACAAGACCACACACTTTGTGCATTCGGAATCGAAGGCAGGGCGTCCCTCGCCGCATTTGCTACGATTGCCATTTGCTACTTCTGCAGAAGCGGCGGCGGCGACGACGACGACGACGACGACGACGACGACGAATATCGCGAGAGGCTCTGAGATATGTGAGGAATACATCTATAAAATGTAATTCAGACTGCCTCGTCCCACCTTATGCTGTACCGCTTTGGCAAATGCTTTATCTGCGCCATTCGCCTTAATCGCATCTGAGAGTAATTCTTAAAAAAACGCCTGTCGCTAATTGTTCGTCATCACAGGTACTGTTTGCTATACGGCCACGACGCGCAACTGATTTCCAAAATTCATCTTTCTCCTGTGGAAATGGAACTTACGACCGCTGTTTTAATAGACCAGTGCTCTACCACTGAGCTAAAGAGGCGCGGCCTAGCGGTACTCTTGGGTACTTCGTCCTTACGGTCGTCTACATCATCAGACTTTAGCTGACAACACTTCATATTACCGGCTAATATTTGCACCTATGACGACAAATTACTGCTTGGCTACACATCTGACACGTAACCGATGTGCTCTCCAAACAAAAACACTTGCATTTCAGAACATGTCTTTCACACATGCCTACAAAATCACCTTCACCTTCAAATACAGTTTCCTTGCCACTGACAGAGACGTAGGCAAAGTTTAAAGTTGCTATTTCCATTATATCTCGTTAATCAGAAAAACGGTAATTTACACCAGCAGCGGAACAAAATACTGTTCCGCCCAGCGTCTGGATCGAACCCACAACCCAGGGATTAAGAGTCTGACGCTCTACCGACTGAGCTAGCCGGCTACCTCGGTGAATACCTGCCGGGTAGAACGTCACACAGTACTCGTTTGGGTTGGGTGGTCCCATACAGAATCTCTCCATGATGCCTAATGTTTTCCTAACGTCACACTCGTCACGTACTTCACTTTTATGTCATAATCATTTCTGAGAGGTAAAGAAATTGCATGACAACATGCAGAGCTAGTGGCGTCAAAATTAACACACATACTTTATGTGACTCAAAAGCCGAACGAGTTACTTTCCGACGTTGTTTTAGATGTGCAAGTGATAGTCAAAACTCGCTGTGTCGGCACTATGCCGACCATTTCGCTAGTTAACACCGGTCTTGTTGTGTGTGTTTCAAGCTCAAGAGCATCTCCAAGCAAAAAATGGTCAACAGCAACATTCAGACGGTTTCGTACTGCTCAATTGCTACATTAAAACGTTATGTTTCTTTTTCAGAACTGGAAAAACACAAGCGTGACAGCATTCGAACCTGTAATCTTCAGATCCGAAGTCCGACGCCTTATCCATTAGGCCACACGGTCACTGACGACCAACATTTACATGTATACGACTCATCTCGAAACGCTCACACCCCTGAGGATTTGTGTTTTCGTTCTACACAGCCGCTGCCCCTTGCTCTTTCCCACCCATTCGTTACATTCAACCTCTGACGTGACCGACCAAATATAGACTGAGAAACAAGACCACACACTTTGTGCATTCGGAATCGAAGGCAGGGCGTCCCTCGCCGCATTTGCTACGATTGCCATTTGCTACTTCTGCAGAAGCGGCGGCGGCGGCGACGACGATGACGACGACGACGACGACGACGACGACGACGAATATCGCGAGAGGCTCTGTGATATGTGAGGAATACATCTATAAAATGTAATTCAGACTGCCTCGTCCCACCTTATGCTGTACCGCTTTGGCAAATGCTTTATCTGCGCCATTCGCCTTAATCGCATCTGAGAGTAATTCTTAAAAAAACGCCTGTCGCTAATTGTTCGTCATCACAGGTACTGTTTGCTATACGGCCACGACGCGCAACTGATTTCCAAAATTCATCTTTCTCCTGTGGGAATGGAACTTACGACCCCTGGTTTAATAGACCAGTGCTCTACCACTGGGCTAAAGAGGCGCGGCCTAGCGGTACTCTTGAGTACTTCGTCCTTACGGTCGTCTACATCATCAGACTTTAGCTGACAACACTTCATATTACCGGCTAATATTTGCACCTATGGCGACAAATTACTGCTTGGCTACACATCTGACACGTAACCGATGTGCTCTCCAAACAAAAACACTTGCATTTCAGAACATGTCTTTCACACATGTCTACAAAATCACCTTCACCTTCAAATACAGTTTCCTTGCCACTGACAGAGACGTAGGCAAAGTTTAAAGTTGCTATTTCCATTATATCTCGTTAATCAGAAAAACGGTAATTTACACCAGCAGCGGAACAAAATACTGTTCCGCCCAGCGTCTGGATCGAACCCACGACGCAGGGATTAAGAGTCTGACGCTCTACCGACTGAGCTAGCCGGCTACCTCGGTGAATACCTGCCGGGTAGAACGTCACACAGTACTCGTTTGGGTTGGGTGGTCCCATACAGAATCTCTCCATGATGCCTAATGTTTTCCTAACGTCACACTCGTCACGTACTTCACTTTTATGTCATAATCATTTCTGAGAGGTAAAGAAATTGCATGACAACATGCAGAGCTAGTGGCGTCAAAATTAACACACATACTTTATGTGACTCAAAAGCCGAACGAGTTACTTTCCGACGTTGTTTTAGATGTGCAAGTGATAGTCAAAACTCGCTGTGTCGGCACTATGCCGACCATTTCGCTAGTTAACACCGGTCTTGTTGTGTGTGTTTCAAGCTCAAGAGCATCTCCAAGCAAAAAATGGTCAACAGCAACATTCAGACGGTTTCGTACTGCTCAATTGCTACATTAAAACGTTATGTTTCTTTTTCAGAACTGGAAAAACACAAGCGTGACAGCATTCGAACCTGTAATCTTCAGATCCGAAGTCCGACGCCTTATCCATTAGGCCACACGGTCACTGACGACCAACATTTACATGTATACGACTCATCTCGAAACGCTCACACCCCTGAGGATTTGTGTTTTCGTTCTACACAGCCGCTGCCCCTTGCTCTTTCCCACCCATTCGTTACATTCAACCTCTGACGTGACCGACCAAATATAGACTGAGAAACAAGACCACACACTTTGTGCATTCGGAATCGAAGGCAGGGCGTCCCTCGCCGCATTTGCTACGATTGCCATTTGCTACTTCTGCAGAAGCGGCGGCGGCGACGACGACGACGACGACGACGACGACGAATATCGCGAGAGGCTCTGAGATATGTGAGGAATACATCTATAAAATGTAATTCAGACTGCCTCGTCCCACCTTATGCTGTACCGATTTGGCAAATGCTTTATCTGCGCCATTCGCCTTAATCGCATCTGAGAGTAATTCTTAAAAAAACGCCTGTCGCTAATTGTTCGTCATCACAGGTACTGTTTGCTATACGGCCACGACGCGCAACTGATTTCCAAAATTCATCTTTCTCCTGTGGGAATGGAACTTACGACCCCTGTTTTAATAGACCAGTGCTCTACCACTGAGCTAAAGAGGCGCGGCCTAGCAGACTCTTGGGTACTTCGTCCTTACGGTCGTCTACATCATCAGACTTTAGCTGACAACACTTCATATTACCGGCTAATATTTGCACCTATGGCGACAAATTACTGCTTGGCTACACATCTGACACGTAACCGATGTGCTCTCCAAACAAAAACACTTGCATTTCAGAACATGTCTTTCACACATGTCTACAAAATCACCTTCACCTTCAAATACAGTTTCCTTGCCACTGACAGAGACGTAGGCAAAGTTTAAAGTTGCTATTTCCATTATATCTCGTTAATCAGAAAAACGGTAATTTACACCAGCAGCGGAACAAAATACTGTTCCGCCCAGCGTCTGGATCGAACCCACAACCCAGGGATGAAGAGTCTGACGCTCTACCGACTGAGCTAGCCGGCTACCTCGGTGAATACCTGCCGGGTAGAACGTCACACAGTACTCGTTTGGGTTGGGTGGTCCCATACAGAATCTCTCCATGATGCCTAATGTTTTCCTAACGTCACACTCGTCACGTACTTCACTTTTATGTCATAATCATTTCTGAGAGGTAAAGAAATTGCATGACAACATGCAGAGCTAGTGGCGTCAAAATTAACACACATACTTTATGTGACTTAAAAGCCGAACGAGTTACTTTCCGACGTTGTTTTAGATGTGCAAGTGATAGTCAAAACTCGCTGTGTCGGCACTATGCCGACCATTTCGCTAGTTAACACCGGTCTTGTTGTGTGTGTTTCAAGCTCAAGAGCATCTCCAAGCAAAAAATGGTCAACAGCAACATTCAGACGGTTTCGTACTGCTCAATTGCTACATTAAAACGTTATGTTTCTTTTTCAGAACTGGAAAAACACAAGCGTGACAGCATTCGAACCTGTAATCTTCAGATCCGAAGTCCGACGCCTTATCCATTAGGCCACACGGTCACTGACGACCAACATTTACATGTATACGACTCATCTCGAAACGCTCACACCCCTGAGGATTTGTGTTTTCGTTCTACACAGCCGCTGCCCCTTGCTCTTTCCCACCCATTCGTTACATTCAACCTCTGACGTGACCGACCAAATATAGACTGAGAAACAAGACCACACACTTTGTGCATTCGGAATCGAAGGCAGGGCGTCCCTCGCCGCATTTGCTACGATTGCCATTTGCTACTTCTGCAGAAGCGGCGGCGGCGACGACGACGACGACGACGACGACGACGACGACGAATATCGCGAGAGGCTCTGAGATATGTGAGGAATACATCTATAAAATGTAATTCAGACTGCCTCGTCCCACCTTATGCTGTACCGCTTTGGCAAATGCTTTATCTGCGCCATTCGCCTTAATCGCATCTGAGAGTAATTCTTAAAAAAACGCCTGTCGCTAATTGTTCGTCATCACAGGTACTGTTTGCTATACGGCCACGACGCGCAACTGATTTCCAAAATTCATCTTTCTCCTGTGGGAATGGAACTTACGACCCCTGTTTTAATAGACCAGTGCTCTACCACTGAGCTAAAGAGGCGCGGCCTAGCGGTACTCTTGGGTACTTCGTCCTTACGGTCGTCTACATCATCAGACTTTAGCTGACAACACTTCATATTACCGGCTAATATTTGCACCTATGACGACAAATTACTGCTTGGCTACACATCTGACACGTAACCGATGTGCTCTCCAAACAAAAACACTTGCATTTCAGAACATGTCTTTCACACATGCCTACAAAATCACCTTCACCTTCAAATACAGTTTCCTTGCCACTGACAGAGACGTAGGCAAAGTTTAAAGTTGCTATTTCCATTATATCTCGTTAATCAGAAAAACGGTAATTTACACCAGCAGCGGAACAAAATACTGTTCCGCCCAGCGTCTGGATCGAACCCACAACCCAGGGATTAAGAGTCTGACGCTCTACCGACTGAGCTAGCCGGCTACCTCGGTGAATACCTGCCGGGTAGAACGTCACACAGTACTCGTTTGGGTTGGGTGGTCCCATACAGAATCTCTCCATGATGCCTAATGTTTTCCTAACGTCACACTCGTCACGTACTTCACTTTTATGTCATAATCATTTCTGAGAGGTAAAGAAATTGCATGACAACATGCAGAGCTAGTGGCGTCAAAATTAACACACATACTTTATGTGACTCAAAAGCCGAACGAGTTACTTTCCGACGTTGTTTTAGATGTGCAAGTGATAGTCAAAACTCGCTGTGTCGGCACTATGCCGACCATTTCGCTAGTTAACACCGGTCTTGTTGTGTGTGTTTCAAGCTCAAGAGCATCTCCAAGCAAAAAATGGTCAACAGCAACATTCAGACGGTTTCGTACTGCTCAATTGCTACATTAAAACGTTATGTTTCTTTTTCAGAACTGGAAAAACACAAGCGTGACAGCATTCGAACCTGTAATCTTCAGATCCGAAGTCCGACGCCTTATCCATTAGGCCACACGGTCACTGACGACCAACATTTACATGTATACGACTCATCTCGAAACGCTCACACCCCTGAGGATTTGTGTTTTCGTTCTACACAGCCGCTGCCCCTTGCTCTTTCCCACCCATTCGTTACATTCAACCTCTGACGTGACCGACCAAATATAGACTGAGAAACAAGACCACACACTTTGTGCATTCGGAATCGAAGGCAGGGCGTCCCTCGCCGCATTTGCTACGATTGCCATTTGCTACTTCTGCAGAAGCGGCGGCGGCGACGACGACGACGACGACGACGACGACGAATATCGCGAGAGGCTCTGAGATATGTGAGGAATACATCTATAAAATGTAATTCAGACTGCCTCGTCCCACCTTATGCTGTACCGCTTTGGCAAATGCTTTATCTGCGCCATTCGCCTTAATCGCATCTGAGAGTAATTCTTAAAAAAACGCCTGTCGCTAATTGTTCGTCATCACAGGTACTGTTTGCTATACGGCCACGACGCGCAACTGATTTCCAAAATTCATCTCTCTCCTGTGGGAATGGAACTTACGACCCCTGTTTTAATAGACCAGTGCTCTACCACTGAGCTAAAGAGGCGCGGCCTAGCGGTACTCTTGGGTACTTCGTCCTTACGGTCGTCTACATCATCAGACTTTAGCTGACAACACTTTATATTACCGGCTAATATTTGCACCTATGACGACAAATTACTGCTTGGCTACACATCTGACACGTAACCGATGTGCTCTCCAAACAAAAACACTTGCATTTCAGAACATGTCTTTCACACATGCCTACAAAATCACCTTCACCTTCAAATACAGTTTCCTTGCCACTGACAGAGACGTAGGCAAAGTTTAAAGTTGCTATTTCCATTATATCTCGTTAATCAGAAAAACGGTAATTTACACCAGCAGCGGAACAAAATACTGTTCCGCCCAGCGTCTGAATCGAACCCACAACCCAGGGATTAAGAGTCTGACGCTCTACCGACTGAGCTAGCCGGCTACCTCGGTGAATACCTGCCGGGTAGAACGTCACACAGTACTCGTTTGGGTTGGGTGGTCCCATACAGAATCTCTCCATGATGCCTAATGTTTTCCTAACGTCACACTCGTCACGTACTTCACTTTTATGTCATAATCATTTCTGAGAGGTAAAGAAATTGCATGACAACATGCAGAGCTAGTGGCGTCAAAATTAACACACATACTTTATGTGACTCAAAAGCCGAACGAGTTACTTTCCGACGTTGTTTTAGATGTGCAAGTGATAGTCAAAACTCGCTGTGTCGGCACTCTGCCGACCATTTCGCTAGTTAACACCGGTCTTGTTGTGTGTGTTTCAAGCTCAAGAGCATCTCCAAGCAAAAAATGGTCAACAGCAACATTCAGACGGTTTCGTACTGCTCAATTGCTACATTAAAACGTTATGTTTCTTTTTCAGAACTGGAAAAACACAAGCGTGACAGCATTCGAACCTGTAATCTTCAGATCCGAAGTCCGACGCCTTATCCATTAGGCCACACGGTCACTGACGACCAACATTTACATGTATACGACTCATCTCGAAACGCTCACACCCCTGAGGATTTGTGTTTTCGTTCTACACAGCCGCTGCCCCTTGCTCTTTCCCACCCATTCGTTACATTCAACCTCTGACGTGACCGACCAAATATAGACTGAGAAACAAGACCACACACTTTGTGCATTCGGAATCGAAGGCAGGGCGTCCCTCGCCGCATTTGCTACGATTGCCATTTGCTACTTCTGCAGAAGCGGCGGCGGCGGCGACGACGACGACGACGACGACGACGACGACGACGACGACGACGACGACGACGAATATCGCGAGAGGCTCTGAGATATGTGAGGAATACATCTATAAAATGTAATTCAGACTGCCTCGTCCCACCTTATGCTGTACCGCTTTGGCAAATGCTTTATCTGCGCCATTCGCCTTAATCGCATCTGAGAGTAATTCTTAAAAAAACGCCTGTCGCTAATTGTTCGTCATCACAGGTACTGTTTGCTATACGGCCACGACGCGCAACTGATTTCCAAAATTCATCTTTCTCCTGTGGGAATGGAACTTACGACCCCTGGTTTAATAGACCAGTGCTCTACCACTGAGCTAAAGAGGCGCGGCCTAGCGGTACTCTTGAGTACTTCGTCCTTACGGTCGTCTACATCATCAGACTTTAGCTGACAACACTTCATATTACCGGCTAATATTTGCACCTATGGCGACAAATTACTGCTTGGCTACACATCTGACACGTAACCGATGTGCTCTCCAAACAAAAACACTTGCATTTCAGAACATGTCTTTCACACATGTCTACAAAATCACCTTCACCTTCAAATACAGTTTCCTTGCCACTGACAGAGACGTAGGCAAAGTTTAAAGTTGCTATTTCCATTATATCTCGTTAATCAGAAAAACGGTAATTTACACCAGCAGCGGAACAAAATACTGTTCCGCCCAGCGTCTGGATCGAACCCACGACGCAGGGATTAAGAGTCTGACGCTCTACCGACTGAGCTAGCCGGCTACCTCGGTGAATACCTGCCGGGTAGAACGTCACACAGTACTCGTTTGGGTTGGGTGGTCCCATACAGAATCTCTCCATGATGCCTAATGTTTTCCTAACGTCACACTCGTCACGTACTTCACTTTTATGTCATAATCATTTCTGAGAGGTAAAGAAATTGCATGACAACATGCAGAGCTAGTGGCGTCAAAATTAACACACATACTTTATGTGACTCAAAAGCCGAACGAGTTACTTTCCGACGTTGTTTTAGATGTGCAAGTGATAGTCAAAACTCGCTGTGTCGGCACTATGCCGACCATTTCGCTAGTTAACACCGGTCTTGTTGTGTGTGTTTCAAGCTCAAGAGCATCTCCAAGCAAAAAATGGTCAACAGCAACATTCAGACGG
The DNA here is from genome assembly GCF_023897955.1 of Schistocerca gregaria. Classification (NCBI taxonomy): domain Eukaryota; kingdom Metazoa; phylum Arthropoda; class Insecta; order Orthoptera; family Acrididae; genus Schistocerca; species Schistocerca gregaria. The sequence goes on from NW_026062387.1 coordinate 174,590, forward strand.
TTTCGTACTGCTCAATTGCTACATTAAAACGTTATGTTTCTTTTTCAGAACTGGAAAAACACAAGCGTGACAGCATTCGAACCTGTAATCTTCAGATCCGAAGTCCGACGCCTTATCCATTAGGCCACACGGTCACTGACGACCAACATTTACATGTATACGACTCATCTCGAAACGCTCACACCCCTGAGGATTTGTGTTTTCGTTCTACACAGCCGCTGCCCCTTGCTCTTTCCCACCCATTCGTTACATTCAACCTCTGACGTGACCGACCAAATATAGACTGAGAAACAAGACCACACACTTTGTGCATTCGGAATCGAAGGCAGGGCGTCCCTCGCCGCATTTGCTACGATTGCCATTTGCTACTTCTGCAGAAGCGGCGGCGGCGACGACGACGACGACGACGACGACGACGACGACGAATATCGCGAGAGGCTCTGAGATATGTGAGGAATACATCTATAAAATGTAATTCAGACTGCCTCGTCCCACCTTATGCTGTACCGCTTTGGCAAATGCTTTATCTGCGCCATTCGCCTTAATCGCATCTGAGAGTAATTCTTAAAAAAACGCCTGTCGCTAATTGTTCGTCATCACAGGTACTGTTTGCTATACGGCCACGACGCGCAACTGATTTCCAAAATTCATCTTTCTCCTGTGGGAATGGAACTTACGACCCCTGTTTTAATAGACCAGTGCTCTACCACTGAGCTAAAGAGGCGCGGCCTAGCGGTACTCTTGGGTACTTCGTCCTTACGGTCGTCTACATCATCAGACTTTAGCTGACAACACTTCAAATTACCGGCTAATATTTGCACCTATGGCGACAAATTACTGCTTGGCTACACATCTGACACGTAACCGATGTGCTCTCCAAACAAAAACACTTGCATTTCAGAACATGTCTTTCACACATGTCTACAAAATCACCTTCACCTTCAAATACAGTTTCCTTGCCACTGACAGAGACGTAGGCAAAGTTTAAAGTTGCTATTTCCATTAAATCTCGTTAATCAGAAAAACGGTAATTTACACCAGCAGCGGAACAAAATACTGTTCCGCCCAGCGTCTGGATCGAACCCACGACGCAGGGATTAAGAGTCTGACGCTCTACCGACTGAGCTAGCCGGCTACCACGGTGAACACCTGCCAGGTAGGACGTCACACAGTACTCGTTTGGGTTGGGTGGTCCCATACAAAATCTCTCCATGATGCCTAATGTTTTCCTAACGTCACACTCGTCACGTACTTCACTTTTATGTCATAATCATTTCTGAGAGGTAAAGAAATTGCATGACAACATGCAGAGCTAGTGGCGTCAAAATTAACACACATACTTTATGTGACTCAAAAGCCGAACGAGTTACTTTCCGACGTTGTTTTAGATGTGCAAGTGATAGTCAAAACTCGCTGTGTCGGCACTCTGCCGACCATTTCGCTAGTTAACACCTGTCTTGTTGTGTGTGTTTCAAGCTCAAGACCATCTCCAAGCAAAAAATGGTCAACAGCAACATTCAGACGGTTTCGTACTGCTCAATTGCTACATTAAAACGTTATGTTTCTTTTTCAGAACTGGAAAAACACAAGCGTGACAGCATTCGAACCTGTAATCTTCAGATCCGAAGTCCGACGCCTTATCCATTAGGCCACACGGTCACTGACGACCAACTTTTACAAGTATACGACTCATCTCGAAACGCTCACACCCCTGAGGATTTGTGTTTTCGTTCTACACAGCCGCTGCCCCTTGCTCTTTCCCACCCATTCGTTACATTCAACCTCTGACGTGCCCGACCAAATATAGACTGAGAAACAAGACCACACACTTTGTGCATTCGGAATCGAAGGCAGGGCGGCCCTCGCCGCATTTGCTACGATTGCCATTTGCTACTTCTGCAGAAGCGGCGGCGGCGACGGCGACGACGACGACGACGACGACGACGACGACGACGACGACGACGAATACCGCGAGAGGCTCTGAGATATGTGAGGAATACATCTATAAAATGTAATTCAGACTGCCTCGTCCCACCTTATGCTGTACCGCTTTGGCAAATGCTTTATCTGCGCCATTCGCCTTAATCGCATCTGAGAGTAATTCTTAAAAAAACGCCTGTCGCTTATTGTTCGTCATCACAGGTACTGTTTGCTATACGGCCACGACGCGCAACTGATTTCCAAAATTCATCTTTCTCCTGTGAGAATGGAACTTACGACCCCTGGTTTATTAGACCAGTGCTCTACCACTGAGCTAAAGAGGCGCGGCCTAGCGGTACTCTTGGGTACTTCGTCCTTACGGTCGTCTACATCATCAGACTTTAGCTGACAACACTTCATATTACCGGCTAATATTTGCACCTATGGCGACAAATTACTGCTTGGCTAAACATCTGACACGTAACCGATGTGCTCTCCAAACAAAAACACTTGCATTTCAGAACATGTCTTTCACACATGTCTACAAAATCACCTTCACCTTCAAATACAGTTTCCTTGAAACTGACAGAGACGTAGGCAAAGTTTAAAGTTGCTATTTCCATTATATCTCGTTAATCAGAAAAAAGGTAATTTACACCAGCAGCGGAACAAAGTACTGTTCCGCCCAGCGTCTGGATCGAACCCACGACCCAGGGATTAAGAGTCTGACGCTCTACCGACTGAGCTAGCCGGCTACCTCGGCGAATACCTGCCGGGTAGAACGTCACACAGTACTCGTTTGGGTTGGGTGGTCCCATACAAAATCTCTCCATGATGCCTAATGTTTTCCTAACGTCACACTCGTCACGTACTTCACTTTTATGTCATAATCATTTCTGAGAGGTAAAGAAATTGCATGACAACATGCAGAGCTAGTGGCGTCAAAATTAACACACATACTTTATGTGACTCAAAAGCCGAACGAGTTACTTTCCGACGTTGTTTTAGATGTGCAAGTGATAGTCAAAACTCGCTGTGTCGGCACTCTGCCGACCATTTCGCTAGTTAACACCGGTCTTGTTGTGTGTGTTTCAAGCTCAAGAGCATCTCCAAGCAAAAAATGGTCAACAGCAACATTCAGACGGTTTCGTACTGCTCAATTGCTACATTAAAACGTTATGTTTCTTTTTCAGAACTGGAAAAACACAAGCGTGACAGCATTCGAACCTGTAATCTTCAGATCCGAAGTCCGACGCCTTATCCATTAGGCCACACGGTCACTGACGACCAACATTTACATGTATACGACTCATCTCGAAACGCTCACACCCCTGAGGATTTGTGTTTTCGTTCTACACAGCCGCTGCCCCTTGCTCTTTCCCACCCATTCGTTACATTCAACCTCTGACGTGACCGACCAAATATAGACTGAGAAACAAGACCACACACTTTGTGCATTCGGAATCGAAGGCAGGGCGTCCCTCGCCGCATTTGCTACGATTGCCATATGCTACTTCTGCAGAAGCGGCGGCGGCGACGACGACGACGACGACGACGACAAATATCGCGAGAGGCTCTGAGATATGTGAGGAATACATCTATAAAATGTAATTCAGACTGCCTCGTCCCACCTTATGCTGTACCGCTTTGGCAAATGCTTTATCTGCGCCATTCGCCTTAATCGCATCTGAGAGTAATTCTTAAAAAAACGCCTGTCGCTAATTGTTCGTCATCACAGGTACTGTTTGCTATACGGCCACGACGCGCAACTGATTTCCAAAATTCATCTTTCTCCTGTGGGAATGGAACTTACGACCCCTGGTTTAGTAGACCAGTGCTCTACCACAGAGCTAAAGAGGCGCGGCCTAGCGGTACTCTTGGGTACTTCGTCCTTACGGTCGTCTACATCATCAGACTTTAGCTGACAACACTTCGTATTACCGGCTAATATTTGCACCTATGGCGACAAATTACTGCTTGGCTACACATCTGACACGTAACCGATGTGCTCTCCAAACAAAAACACTTGCATTTCAGAACATGTCTTTCACACATGTCTACAAAATCACCTTCACCTTCAAATACAGTTTCCTTGCCACTGACAGAGACGTAGGCAAAGTTTAAAGTTGCTATTTCCATTATATCTCGTTAATCAGAAAAACGGTAATTTACACCAGCAGCGGAACAAAATACTGTTCCGCCCAGCGTCTGGATCGAACCCACGACCCAGGGATTAAGAGTCTGACGCTCTACCGACTGAGCTAGCCGGCTACCTCGGTGAATACCTGCCGGGTAGAACGTCACACAGTACTCGTTTGGGTTGGGTGGTCCCATACAGAATCTCTCCATGATGCCTAATGTTTTCCTAACGTCACACTCGTCACGTACTTCGCTTTTATGTCATAATCATTTCTGAGAGGTAAAGAAATTGCATGACAACATGCAGAGCTAGTGGCGTCAAAATTAACACACATACTTTATGTGACTCAAAAGCCGAACGAGTTACTTTCCGACGTTGTTTTAGATGTGCAAGTGATAGTCAAAACTCGCTGTGTCGGCACTCTGCCGACCATTTCGCTAGTTAACACCGGTCTTGTTGTGTGTGTTTCAAGCTCAAGAGCATCTCCAAGCAAAAAATGGTCAACAGCAACATTCAGACGGTTTCGTACTGCTCAATTGCTACATTAAAACGTTATGTTTCTTTTTCAGAACTGGAAAAACAGAAGTGTGACAGCATTCGAACCTGTAATCTTCAGATCCGAAGTCCGACGCCTTATCCATTAGGCCACACGGTCACTGACGACCAACATTTATATGTATACGACTCATCTCGAAACGCTCACACCCCTGAGGATTTGTGTTTTCGTTCTACACAGCCGCTGCCCCTTGCTCTTTCCCACCCATTCGTTACATTCAACCTCTGACGTGACCGACCAAATATAGACTGAGAAACAAGACCACACACTTTGTGCATTCGGAATCGAAGGCAGGGCGGCCCTCGCCGCATTTGCTACGATTGCCATTTGCTACTTCTGCAGAAGCGGCGGCGGCGACGGCGACGACGACGACGACGACGACGACGACGACGACGAATACCGCGAGAGGCTCTGAGATATGTGAGGAATACATCTATAAAATGTAATTCAGACTGCCTCGTCCCACCTTATGCTGTACCGCTTTGGCAAATGCTTTATCTGCGCCATTCGCCTTAATCGCATCTGAGAGTAATTCTTAAAAAAACGCCTGTCGCTTATTGTTCGTCATCACAGGTACTGTTTGCTATACGGCCACGACGCGCAACTGATTTCCAAAATTCATCTTTCTCCTGTGAGAATGGAACTTACGATCCCTGGTTTATTAGACCAGTGCTCTACCACTGAGCTAAAGAGGCGCGGCCTAGCGGTACTCTTGGGTACTTCGTCCTTACGGTCGTCTACATCATCAGACTTTAGCTGACAACACTTCATATTACCGGCTAATATTTGCACCTATGGCGACAAATTACTGCTTGGCTAAACATCTGACACGTAACCGATGTGCTCTCCAAACAAAAACACTTGCATTTCAGAACATGTCTTTCACACATGTCTACAAAATCACCTTCACCTTCAAATACAGTTTCCTTGAAACTGACAGAGACGTAGGCAAAGTTTAAAGTTGCTATTTCCATTATATCTCGTTAATCAGAAAAACGGTAATTTACACCAGCAGCGGAACAAAGTACTGTTCCGCCCAGCGTCTGGATCGAACCCACGACCCAGGGATTAAGAGTCTGACGCTCTACCGACTGAGCTAGCCGGCTACCTCGGTGAATACCTGCCGGGTAGAACGTCACACAGTACTCGTTTGGGTTGGGTGGTCCCATACAAAATCTCTCCATGATGCCTAATGTTTTCCTAACGTCACACTCGTCACGTACTTCACTTTTATGTCATAATCATTTCTGAGAGGTAAAGAAATTGCATGACAACATGCAGAGCTAGTGGCGTCAAAATTAACACACATACTTTATGTGACTCAAAAGCCGAACGAGTTACTTTCCGACGTTGTTTTAGATGTGCAAGTGATAGTCAAAACTCGCTGTGTCGGCACTCTGCCGACCATTTCGCTAGTTAACACCGGTCTTGTTGTGTGTGTTTCAAGCTCAAGAGCATCTCCAAGCAAAAAATGGTCAACAGCAACATTCAGACGGTTTCGTACTGCTCAATTGCTACATTAAAACGTTATGTTTCTTTTTCAGAACTGGAAAAACACAAGCGTGACAGCATTCGAACCTGTAATCTTCAGATCCGAAGTCCGACGCCTTATCCATTAGGCCACACGGTCACTGACGACCAACATTTACATGTATACGACTCATCTCGAAACGCTCACACCCCTGAGGATTTGTGTTTTCGTTCTACACAGCCGCTGCCCCTTGCTCTTTCCCACCCATTCGTTACATTCAACCTCTGACGTGACCGACCAAATATAGACTGAGAAACAAGACCACACACTTTGTGCATTCGGAATCGAAGGCAGGGCGTCCCTCGCCGCATTTGCTACGATTGCCATATGCTACTTCTGCAGAAGCGGCGGCGGCGACGACGACGACGACGACGACGACGAATATCGAGAGAGGCTCTGAGATATGTGAGGAATACATCTATAAAATGTAATTCAGACTGCCTCGTCCCACCTTATGCTGTACCGCTTTGGCAAATGCTTTATCTGCGCCATTCGCCTTAATCGCATCTGAGAGTAATTCTTAAAAAAACGCCTGTCGCTAATTGTTCGTCATCACAGGTACTGTTTGCTATACGGCCACGACGCGCAACTGATTTCCAAAATTCATCTTTCTCCTGTGGGAATGGAACTTACGACCCCTGGTTTAGTAGACCAGTGCTCTACCACAGAGCTAAAGAGGCGCGGCCTAGCGGTACTCTTGGGTACTTCGTCCTTACGGTCGTCTACATCATCAGACTTTAGCTGACAACACTTCGTATTACCGGCTAATATTTGCACCTATGGCGACAAATTACTGCTTGGCTACACATCTGACACGTAACCGATGTGCTCTCCAAACAAAAACACTTGCATTTCAGAACATGTCTTTCACACATGTCTACAAAATCACCTTCACCTTCAAATACAGTTTCCTTGCCACTGACAGAGACGTAGGCAAAGTTTAAAGTTGCTATTTCCATTATATCTCGTTAATCAGAAAAACGGTAATTTACACCAGCAGCGGAACAAAATACTGTTCCGCCCAGCGTCTGGATCGAACCCACGACGCAGGGATTAAGAGTCTGACGCTCTACCGACTGAGCTAGCCGGCTACCTCGGTGAATACCTGCCGGGTAGAACGTCACACAGTACTCGTTTGGGTTGGGTGGTCCCATACAGAATCTCTCCATGATGCCTAATGTTTTCCTAACGTCACACTCGTCACGTACTTCGCTTTTATGTCATAATCATTTCTGAGAGGTAAAGAAATTGCATGACAACATGCAGAGCTAGTGGCGTCAAAATTAACACACATACTTTATGTGACTCAAAAGCCGAACGAGTTACTTTCCGACGTTGTTTTAGATGTGCAAGTGATAGTCAAAACTCGCTGTGTCGGCACTCTGCCGACCATTTCGCTAGTTAACACCGGTCTTGTTGTGTGTGTTTCAAGCTCAAGAGCATCTCCAAGCAAAAAATGGTCAACAGCAACATTCAGACGATTTCGTACTGCTCAATTGCTACATTAAAACGTTATGTTTCTTTTTCAGAACTGGAAAAACAGAAGTGTGACAGCATTCGAACCTGTAATCTTCAGATCCGAAGTCCGACGCCTTATCCATTAGGCCACACGGTCACTGACGACCAACATTTACATGTATACGACTCATCTCGAAACGCTCACACCCCTGAGGATTTGTGTTTTCGTTCTACACAGCCGCTGCCCCTTGCTCTTTCCCACCCATTCGTTACATTCAACCTCTGACGTGACCGACCAAATATAGACTGAGAAACAAGACCACACACTTTGTGCATTCGGAATCGAAGGCAGGGCGTCCCTCGCCGCATTTGCTACGATTGCCATTTGCTACTTCTGCAGAAGCGGCGGCGGCGACGACGACGACGACGACGACGACAAATATCGCGAGAGGCTCTGAGATATGTGAGGAATACATCTATAAAATGTAATTCAGACTGCCTCGTCCCACCTTATGCTGTACCGCTTTGGCAAATGCTTTATCTGCGCCATTCGCCTTAATCGCATCTGAGAGTAATTCTTAAAAAAACGCCTGTTGCTAATTGTTCGTCATCACAGGTACTGTTTGCTATACGGCCACGACGCGCAACTGATTTCCAAAATTCATCTTTCTCCTGTGAGAATGGAACTTACGACCCCTGGTTTAATAGACCAATGCTCTAACACTGAGCTAAAGAGGCGCGGCCTAGCGGTACTCTTGGATACTTCGTCCTTACGGTCGTCTACATCATCAGACTTTAGCTGACAACACTTCATATTACCGGCTAATATTTGCACCTATGGCGACAAATTACTGCTTGGCTACACATCTGACACGTAACCGATGTGCTCTCCAAACAAAAACACTTGCATTTCAGAACATGTCTTTCACACATGTCTACAAAATCACCTTCACCTTCAAATACAGTTTCCTTGCCACTGACAGAGACGTAGGCAAAGTTTAAAGTTGCTATTTCCATTAAATCTCGTTAATCAGAAAAACGGTAATTTACACCTGCAGCGGAACAAAATACTGTTCCGCCCAGCGTCTGGATCGAACCCACGACCCTGGGATTAAGAGTCTGACGCTCTACCGACTGAGCTAGCCGGCTACCTCGGTGAATACCTGCCGGGTAGAACGTCACACAGTACTCGTTTGGGTTGGGTGGTCCCATACAGAATCTCTCCATGATGCCTAATGTTTTCCTAACGTCACACTCGTCACGTACTTCACTTTTATGTCATAATCATTTCTGAGAGGTAAAGAAATTGCATGACAACATGCGGAGCTGGTGGCGTCAAAATTAACACACATACTTTATGTGACTCAAAAGCCGAACGAGTTACTTTCCGACGTTGTTTTAGATGTGCAAGTGATAGTCAAAACTCGCTGTGTCGGCACTCTGCCGACCATTTCGCTAGTTAACACCGGTCTTGTTGTGTGTGTTTCAAGCTCAAGAGCATCTCCAAGCAAAAAATGGTCAACAGCAACATTCAGACGGTTTCATACTGCTCAATTGCTACATTAAAACGTTATGTTTCTTTTTCAGAACTGGAAAAACAGAAGTGTGACAGCATTCGAACCTGTAATCTTCAGATCCGAAGTCCGACGCCTTATCCATTAGGCCACACGGTCACTGACGACCAAAATTTACATGTATACGACTCATCTCGAAACGCTCACACCCCTGAGGATTTGTGTTTTCGTTCTACACAGCCGCTGCCCCTTGCTCTTTCCCACCCATTCGTTACATTCAACCTCTGACGTGACCGACCAAATATAGACTGAGAAACAAGACCACACACTTTGTGCATTCGGAATCGAAGGCAGGGCGTCCCTCGCCGCATTTGCTACGATTGCCATTTGCTACTTCTGCAGAAGCGGCGGCGGCGACGACGACGACGACGACGACGACAAATATCGCGAGAGGCTCTGAGATATGTGAGGAATACATCTATAAAATGTAATTCAGACTGCCTCGTCCCACCTTATGCTGTACCGCTTTGGCAAATGCTTTATCTGCGCCATTCGCCTTAATCGCATCTGAGAGTAATTCTTAAAAAAACGCCTGTTGCTAATTGTTCGTCATCACAGGTACTGTTTGCTATACGGCCACGACGCGCAACTGATTTCCAAAATTCATCTTTCTCCTGTGAGAATGGAACTTACGACCCCTGGTTTAATAGACCAATGCTCTAACACTGAGCTAAAGAGGCGCGGCCTAGCGGTACTCTTGGATACTTCGTCCTTACGGTCGTCTACATCATCAGACTTTAGCTGACAACACTTCATATTACCGGCTAATATTTGCACCTATGGCGACAAATTACTGCTTGGCTACACATCTGACACGTAACCGATGTGCTCTCCAAACAAAAACACTTGCATTTCAGAACATGTCTTTCACACATGTCTACAAAATCACCTTCACCTTCAAATACAGTTTCCTTGCCACTGACAGAGACGTAGGCAAAGTTTAAAGTTGCTATTTCCATTAAATCTCGTTAATCAGAAAAACGGTAATTTACACCTGCAGCGGAACAAAATACTGTTCCGCCCAGCGTCTGGATCGAACCCACGACCCTGGGATTAAGAGTCTGACGCTCTACCGACTGAGCTAGCCGGCTACCTCGGTGAATACCTGCCGGGTAGAACGTCACACAGTACTCGTTTGGGTTGGGTGGTCCCATACAGAATCTCTCCATGATGCCTAATGTTTTCCTAACGTCACACTCGTCACGTACTTCACTTTTATGTCATAATCATTTCTGAGAGGTAAAGAAATTGCATGACAACATGCGGAGCTGGTGGCGTCAAAATTAACACACATACTTTATGTGACTCAAAAGCCGAACGAGTTACTTTCCGACGTTGTTTTAGATGTGCAAGTGATAGTCAAAACTCGCTGTGTCGGCACTCTGCCGACCATTTCGCTAGTTAACACCGGTCTTGTTGTGTGTGTTTCAAGCTCAAGAGCATCTCCAAGCAAAAAATGGTCAACAGCAACATTCAGACGGTTTCGTACTGCTCAATTGCTACATTAAAACGTTATGTTTCTTTTTCAGAACTGGAAAACACAAGCGTGACAGCATTCGAACCTGTAATCTTCAGATCCGAAGTCCGACGCCTTATCCATTAGGCCACACGGTCACTGACGACCAACATTTACATGTATACGACTCATCTCGAAACGCTCACACCCCTGAGGATTTGTGTTTTCGTTCTACACAGCCGCTGCCCCTTGCTCTTTCCCACCCATTCGTTACATTCAACCTCTGACGTGACCGACCAAATATAGACTGAGAAACAAGACCACACACTTTGTGCATTCGGAATCGAAGGCAGGGCGTCCCTCGCCGCATTTGCTACGATTGCCATTTGCTACTTCTGCAGAAGCGGCGGCGGCGACGACGACGACGACGACGACGACGAATATCGCGAGAGGCTCTGAGATATGTGAGGAATACATCTATAAAATGTAATTCAGACTGCCTCGTCCCACCTTATGCTGTACCGCTTTGGCAAATGCTTTATCTGCGCCATTCGCCTTAATCGCATCTGAGAGTAATTCTTAAAAAAACGCCTGTTGCTAATTGTTCGTCATCACAGGTACTGTTTGCTATACGGCCACGACGCGCAACTGATTTCCAAAATTCATCTTTCTCCTGTGAGAATGGAACTTACGACCCCTGGTTTAATAGACCAATGCTCTAACACTGAGCTAAAGAGTCGCGGCCTAGCGGTACTCTTGGGTACTTCGTCCTTACGGTCGTCTACATCATCAGACTTTAGCTGACAACACTTCATATTACCGGCTAATATTTGCACCTATGGCGACAAATTACTGCTTGGCTACACATCTGACACGTAACCGATGTGCTCTCCAAACAAAAACACTTGCATTTCAGAACATGTCTTTCACACATGTCTACAAAATCACCTTCACCTTCAAATACAGTTTCCTTGCCACTGACAGAGACGTAGGCAAAGTTTAAAGTTGCTATTTCCATTAAATCTCGTTAATCAGAAAAACGGTAATTTACACCTGCAGCGGAACAAAATACTGTTCCGCCCAGCGTCTGGATCGAACCCACGACCCTGGGATTAGGAGTCTGACGCTCTACCGACTGAGCTAGCCGGCTACCTCGGTGAATACCTGCCGGGTAGAACGTCACACAGTACTCGTTTGGGTTGGGTGGTCCCATACAGAATCTCTCCATGATGCCTAATGTTTTCCTAACGTCACACTCGTCACGTACTTCACTTTTATGTCATAATCATTTCTGAGAGGTAAAGAAATTGCATGACAACATGCAGAGCTAGTGGCGTCAAAATTAACACACATACTTTATGTGACTCAAAAGCCGAACGAGTTACTTTCCGACGTTGTTTTAGATGTGCAAGTGATAGTCAAAACTCGCTGTGTCGGCACTCTGCCGACCATTTCGCTAGTTAACACCGGTCTTGTTGTGTGTGTTTCAAGCTCAAGAGCATCTCCAAGCAAAAAATGGTCAACAGCAACATTCAGACGGTTTCGTACTGCTCAATTGCTACATTAAAACGTTATGTTTCTTTTTCAGAACTGGAAAAACACAAGCGTGACAGCATTCGAACCTGTAATCTTCAGATCCGAAGTCCGACGCCTTATCCATTAGGCCACACGGTCACTGACGACCAACATTTACATGTATACGACTCATCTCGAAACGCTCACACCCCTGAGGATTTGTGTTTTCGTTCTACACAGCCGCTGCCCCTTGCTCTTTCCCACCCATTCGTTACATTCAACCTCTGACGTGACCGACCAAATATAGACTGAGAAACAAGACCACACACTTTGTGCATTCGGAATCGAAGGCAGGGCGTCCCTCGCCGCATTTGCTACGATTGCCATATGCTACTTCTGCAGAAGCGGCGGCGGCGACGACGACGACGACGACGACGAATATCGCGAGAGGCTCTGAGATATGTGAGGAATACATCTATAAAATGTAATTCAGACTGCCTCGTCCCACCTTATGCTGTACCGCTTTGGCAAATGCTTTATCTGCGCCATTCGCCTTAATCGCATCTGAGAGTAATTCTTAAAAAAACGCCTGTCGCTAATTGTTCGTCATCACAGGTACTGTTTGCTATACGGCCACGACGCGCAACTGATTTCCAAAATTCATCTTTCTCCTGTGGGAATGGAACTTACGACTCCTGGTTTAGTAGACCAGTGCTCTACCACTGAGCTAAAGAGGCGCGGCCTAGCGGTACTCTTGGGTACTTCGTCCTTACGGTCGTCTACATCATCAGACTTTAGCTGACAACACTTCGTATTACCGGCTAATATTTGCACCTATGGCGACAAATTACTGCTTGGCTACACATCTGACACGTAACCGATGTGCTCTCCAAACAAAAACACTTGCATTTCAGAACATGTCTTTCACACATGTCTACAAAATCACCTTCACCTTCAAATACAGTTTCCTTGCCACTGACAGAGACGTAGGCAAAGTTTAAAGTTGCTATTTCCATTATATCTCGTTAATCAGAAAAACGGTAATTTACACCAGCAGCGGAACAAAATACTGTTCCGCCCAGCGTCTGGATCGAACCCACGACAAAGGGATTAAGAGTCTGACGCTCTACCGACTGAGCTAGCCGGCTACCTCGGTGAATACCTGCCGGGTAGAATGTCACACAGTACTCGTTTGGGTTGGGTGGTCCCATACAGAATCTCTCCATGATGCCTAATGTTTTCCTAACGTCACACTCGTCACGTACTTCACTTTTATGTCATAATCATTTCTGAGAGGTAAAGAAATTGCATGACAACATGCGGAGCTGGTGGCGTCAAAATTAACACACATACTTTATGTGACTCAAAAGCCGAACGAGTTACTTTCCGACGTTGTTTTAGATGTGCAAGTGATAGTCAAAACTCGCTGTGTCGGCACTCTGCCGACCATTTCGCTAGTTAACACCGGTCTTGTTGTGTGTGTTTCAAGCTCAAGAGCATCTCCAAGCAAAAAATGGTCAACAGCAACATTCAGACGGTTTCGTACTGCTCAATTGCTACATTAAAACGTTATGTTTCTTTTTCAGAACTGGAAAACACAAGCGTGACAGCATTCGAACCTGTAATCTTCAGATCCGAAGTCCGACGCCTTATCCATTAGGCCACACGGTCACTGACGACCAACATTTACATGTATACGACTCATCTCGAAACGCTCACACCCCTGAGGATTTGTGTTTTCGTTCTACACAGCCGCTGCCCCTTGCTCTTTCCCACCCATTCGTTACATTCAACCTCTGACGTGACCGACCAAATATAGACTGAGAAACAAGACCACACACTTTGTGCATTCGGAATCGAAGGCAGGGCGTCCCTCGCCGCATTTGCTACGATTGCCATTTGCTACTTCTGCAGAAGCGGCGGCGGCGACGACGACGACGACGACGACGACGAATATCGCGAGAGGCTCTGAGATATGTGAGGAATACATCTATAAAATGTAATTCAGACTGCCTCGTCCCACCTTATGCTGTACCGCTTTGGCAAATGCTTTATCTGCGCCATTCGCCTTAATCGCATCTGAGAGTAATTCTTAAAAAAACGCCTGTCGCTAATTGTTCGTCATCACAGGTACTGTTTGCTATACGGCCACGACGCGCAACTGATTTCCAAAATTCATCTTTCTCCTGTGGGAATGGAACTTACGACCCCTGGTTTAATAGACCAGTGCTCTACCACTGAGCTAAAGAGGCGCGGCCTAGCAGTACTGTTGGGTACTTCGTCCTTACGGTCGTCTACATCATCAGACTTTAGCTGACAACACTTCATATTACCGGCTAATATTTGCACCTATGGCGACAAATTACTGCTTGGCTACACATCTGACACGTAACCGATGTGCTCTCCAAACAAAAACACTTGCATTTCAGAACATGTCTTTCACACATGTCTAAAAAATCACCTTCACCTTCAAATACAGTTTCCTTGCCACTGACAGAGACGTAGGCAAAGTTTAAAGTTGCTATTTCCATTATATCTCGTTAATCAGAAAAACGGTAATTTACACCAGCAGCGGAACAAAATACTGTTCCGCCCAGCGTCTGGATCGAACCCACGACCCTGGGATTAAGAGTCTGACGCTCTACCGACTGAGCTAGCCGGCTACCTCGGTGAATACCTGCCGGGTAGAACGTCACACAGTACTCGTTTGGGTTGGGTGGTCCCATACAGAATCTCTCCATGATGCCTAATGTTTTCCTAACGTCACACTCGTCACGTACTTCACTTTTATGTCATAATCATTTCTGAGAGGTAAAGAAATTGCATGACAACATGCAGAGCTAGTGGCGTCAAAATTAACACACATACTTTATGTGACTCAAAAGCCGAACGAGTTACTTTCCGACGTTGTTTTAGATGTGCAAGTGATAGTCAAAACTCGCTGTGTCGGCACTCTGCCGACCATTTCGCTAGTTAACACCGGTCTTGTTGTGTGTGTTTCAAGCTCAAGAGCATCTCCAAGCAAAAAATGGTCAACAGCAACATTCAGACGGTTTCGTACTGCTCAATTGCTACATTAAAACGTTATGTTTCTTTTTCAGAACTGGAAAAACACAAGCGTGACAGCATTCGAACCTGTAATCTTCAGATCCGAAGTCCGACGCCTTATCCATTAGGCCACACGGTCACTGACGACCAACATTTACATGTATACGACTCATCTCGAAACGCTCACACCCCTGAGGATTTGTGTTTTCGTTCTACACAGCCGCTGCCCCTTGCTCTTTCCCACCCATTCGTTACATTCAACCTCTGACGTGACCGACCAAATATAGACTGAGAAACAAGACCACACACTTTGTGCATTCGGAATCGAAGGCAGGGCGTCCCTCGCCGCATTTGCTACGATTGCCATTTGCTACTTCTGCAGAAGCGGCGGCGGCGACGACGACGACGACGACGACGAATATCGCGAGAGGCTCTGAGATATGTGAGGAATACATCTATAAAATGTAATTCAGACTGCCTCGTCCCACCTTATGCTGTACCGCTTTGGCAAATGCTTTATCTGCGCCATTCGCCTTAATCTCATCTGAGAGTAATTCTTAAAAAAACGCCTGTCGCTAATTGTTCGTCATCACAGGTACTGTTTGCTATACGGCCACGACGCGCAACTGATTTCCAAAATTCATCTTTCTCCTGTGGGAATGGAACTTACGACCCCTGGTTTAGTAGACCAGTGCTCTACCACTGAGCTAAAGAGGCGCGGCCTAGCGGTACTCTTGGGTACTTCGTCCTTACGGTCGTCTACATCATCAGACTTTAGCTGACAACACTTCGTATTACCGGCTAATATTTGCACCTATGGCGACAAATTACTGCTTGGCTACACATCTGACACGTAACCGATGTGCTCTCCAAACAAAAACACTTGCATTTCAGAACATGTCTTTCACACATGTCTAAAAAATCACCTTCACCTTCAAATACAGTTTCCTTGCCACTGACAGAGACGTAGGCAAAGTTTAAAGTTGCTATTTCCATTATATCTCGTTAATCAGAAAAACGGTAATTTACACCAGCAGCGGAACAAAATACTGTTCCGCCCAGCGTCTGGATCGAACCCACGACCCTGGGATTAAGAGTCAGACGCTCTACCGACTGAGCTAGCCGGCTACCTCGGTGAATACCTGCCGGGTAGAACGTCACACAGTACTCGTTTGGGTTGGGTGGTCCCATACAGAATCTCTCCATGATGCCTAATGTTTTCCTAACGTCACACTCGTCACGTACTTCACTTTTATGTCATAATCATTTCTGAGAGGTAAAGAAATTGCATGACAACATGCAGAGCTAGTGGCGTCAAAATTAACACACATACTTTATGTGACTCAAAAGCCGAACGAGTTACTTTCCGACGTTGTTTTAGATGTGCAAGTGATAGTCAAAACTCGCTGTGTCGGCACTCTGCCGACCATTTCGCTAGTTAACACCGGTCTTGTTGTGTGTGTTTCAAGCTCAAGACCATCTCCAAGCAAAAAATGGTCAACAGCAACATTCAGACGGTTTCGTACTGCTCAATTGCTACATTAAAACGTTATGTTTCTTTTTCAGAACTGGAAAAACACAAGCGTGACAGCATTCGAACCTGTAATCTTCAGATCCGAAGTCCGACGCCTTATCCATTAGGCCACACGGTCACTGACGACCAACATTTACATGTATACGACTCATCTCGAAACGCTCACACCCCTGAGGATTTGTGTTTTCGTTCTACACAGCCGCTGCCCCTTGCTCTTTCCCACCCATTCGTTACATTCAACCTCTGACGTGACCGACCAAATATAGACTGAGAAACAAGACCACACACTTTGTGCATTCGGAATCGAAGGCAGGGCGTCCCTCGCCGCATTTGCTACGATTGCCATTTGCTACTTCTGCAGAAGCGGCGGCGGCGACGACGACGACGACGACGACGACGAATATCGCGAGAGGCTCTGAGATATGTGAGGAATACATCTATAAAATGTAATTCAGACTGCCTCGTCCCACCTTATGCTGTACCGCTTTGGCAAATGCTTTATCTGCGCCATTCGCCTTAATCGCATCTGAGAGTAATTCTTAAAAAAACGCCTGTCGCTAATTGTTCGTCATCACAGGTACTGTTTGCTATACGGCCACGACGCGCAACTGATTTCCAAAATTCATCTTTCTCCTGTGGGAATGGAACTTACGACCCCTGGTTTAGTAGACCAGTGCTCTACCACTGAGCTAAAGAGGCGCGGCCTAGCGGTACTCTTGGGTACTTCGTCCTTACGGTCGTCTACATCATCAGACTTTAGCTGACAACACTTCGTATTACCGGCTAATATTTGCACCTATGGCGACAAATTACTGCTTGGCTACACATCTGACACGTAACCGATGTGCTCTCCAAACAAAAACACTTGCATTTCAGAACATGTCTTTCACACATGTCTACAAAATCACCTTCACCTTCAAATACAGTTTCCTTGCCACTGACAGAGACGTAGGCAAAGTTTAAAGTTGCTATTTCCATTATATCTCGTTAATCAGAAAAACGGTAATTTACACCAGCAGCGGAACAAAATACTGTTCCGCCCAGCGTCTGGATCGAACCCACGACGCAGGGATTAAGAGTCTGACGCTCTACCGACTGAGCTAGCCGGCTACCTCGGTGAATACCTGCCGGGTAGAACGTCACACAGTACTCGTTTGGGTTGGGTGGTCCCATACAGAATCTCTCCATGATGCCTAATGTTTTCCTAACGTCACACTCGTCACGTACTTCACTTTTATGTCATAATCATTTCTGAGAGGTAAAGAAATTGCATGACAACATGCAGAGCTAGTGGCGTCAAAATTAACACACATACTTTATGTGACTCAAAAGCCGAACGAGTTACTTTCCGACGTTGTTTTAGATGTGCAAGTGATAGTCAAAACTCGCTGTGTCGGCACTCTGCCGACCATTTCGCTAGTTAACACCGGTCTTGTTGTGTGTGTTTCAAGCTCAAGAGCATCTCCAAGCAAAAAATGGTCAACAGCAACATTCAGACGGTTTCGTACTGCTCAATTGCTACATTAAAACGTTATGTTTCTTTTTCAGAACTGGAAAAACACAAGCGTGACAGCATTCGAACCTGTAATCTTCAGATCCGAAGTCCGACGCCTTATCCATTAGGCCACACGGTCACTGACGACCAACATTAACATGTATACGACTCATCTCGAAACGCTCACACCCCTGAGGATTTGTGTTTTCGTTCTACACAGCCGCTGCCCCTTGCTCTTTCCCACCCATTCGTTACATTCAACCTCTGACGTGACCGACCAAATATAGACTGAGAAACAAGACCACACACTTTGTGCATTCGGAATCGAAGGCAGGGCGTCCCTCGCCGCATTTGCTACGATTGCCATTTGCTACTTCTGCAGAAGCGGCGGCGGCGACGACGACGACGACGACGACGAATATCGCGAGAGGCTCTGAGATATGTGAGGAATACATCTATAAAATGTAATTCAGACTGCCTCGTCCCACCTTATGCTGTACCGCTTTGGCAAATGCTTTATCTGCGCCATTCGCCTTAATCGCATCTGAGAGTAATTCTTAAAAAAAAAACGCCTGTCGCTAATTGTTCGTCATCACAGGTACTGTTTGCTATACGGCCACGACGCGCAACTGATTTCCAAAATTCATCTTTCTCCTGTGGGAATGGAACTTACGACCCCTGGTTTAATAGACCAGTGCTCTACCACTGAGCTAAAGAGGCGCGGCCTAGCAGTACTGTTGGGTACTTCGTCCTTACGGTCGTCTACATCATCAGACTTTAGCTGACAACACTTCATATTACCGGCTAATATTTGCACCTATGGCGACAAATTACTGCTTGGCTACACATCTGACACGTAACCGATGTGCTCTCCAAACAAAAACACTTGCATTTCAGAACATGTCTTTCACACATGTCTAAAAAATCACCTTCACCTTCAAATACAGTTTCCTTGCCACTGACAGAGACGTAGGCAAAGTTTAAAGTTGCTATTTCCATTATATCTCGTTAATCAGAAAAACGGTAATTTACACCAGCAGCGGAACAAAATACTGTTCCGCCCAGCGTCTGGATCGAACCCACGACCCTGGGATTAAGAGTCTGACGCTCTACCGACTGAGCTAGCCGGCTACCTCGGTGAATACCTGCCGGGTAGAACGTCACACAGTACTCGTTTGGGTTGGCTGGTCCCATACAGAATCTCTCCATGATGCCTAATGTTTTCCTAACGTCACACTCGTCACGTACTTCACTTTTATGTCATAATCATTTCTGAGAGGTAAAGAAATTGCATGACAACATGCAGAGCTAGTGGCGTCAAAATTAACACACATACTTTATGTGACTCAAAAGCCGAACGAGTTACTTTCCGACGTTGTTTTAGGTGTGCAAGTGATAGTCAAAACTCGCTGTGTCGGCACTCTGCCGACCATTTCGCTAGTTAACACCGGTCTTGTTGTGTGTGTTTCAAGCTCAAGAGCATCTCCAAGCAAAAAATGGTCAACAGCAACATTCAGACGGGTTCGTACTGCTCAATTGCTACATTAAAACGTTATGTTTCTTTTTCAGAACTGGAAAAACACAAGCGTGACAGCATTCGAACCTGTAATCTTCAGATCCGAAGTCCGACGCCTTATCCATTAGGCCACACGGTCACTGACGACCAACATTTACATGTATACGACTCATCTCGAAACGCTCACACCCCTGAGGATTTGTGTTTTCGTTCTACACAGCCGCTGCCCCTTGCTCTTTCCCACCCATTCGTTACATTCAACCTCTGACGTGACCGACCAAATATAGACTGAGAAACAAGACCACACACTTTGTGCATTCGGAATCGAAGGCAGGGCGTCCCTCGCCGCATTTGCTACGATTGCCATTTGCTACTTCTGCAGAAGCGGCGGCGGCGACGACGACGACGACGACGACGAATATCGCGAGAGGCTCTGAGATATGTGAGGAATACATCTATAAAATGTAATTCAGACTGCCTCGTCCCACCTTATGCTGTACCGCTTTGGCAAATGCTTTATCTGCGCCATTCGCCTTAATCGCATCTGAGAGTAATTCTTAAAAAAAAAACGCCTGTCGCTAATTGTTCGTCATCACAGGTACTGTTTGCTATACGGCCACGACGCGCAACTGATTTCCAAAATTCATCTTTCTCCTGTGGGAATGGAACTTACGACCCCTGGTTTAATAGACCAGTGCTCTACCACTGAGCTAAAGAGGCGCGGCCTAGCAGTACTGTTGGGTACTTCGTCCTTACGGTCGTCTACATCATCAGACTTTAGCTGACAACACTTCATATTACCGGCTAATATTTGCACCTATGGCGACAAATTACTGCTTGGCTACACATCTGACACGTAACCGATGTGCTCTCCAAACAAAAACACTTGCATTTCAGAACATGTCTTTCACACATGTCTAAAAAATCACCTTCACCTTCAAATACAGTTTCCTTGCCACTGACAGAGACGTAGGCAAAGTTTAAAGTTGCTATTTCCATTATATCTCGTTAATCAGAAAAACGGTAATTTACACCAGCAGCGGAACAAAATACTGTTCCGCCCAGCGTCTGGATCGAACCCACGACCCTGGGATTAAGAGTCTGACGCTCTACCGACTGAGCTAGCCGGCTACCTCGGTGAATACCTGCCGGGTAGAACGTCACACAGTACTCGTTTGGGTTGGCTGGTCCCATACAGAATCTCTCCATGATGCCTAATGTTTTCCTAACGTCACACTCGTCACGTACTTCACTTTTATGTCATAATCATTTCTGAGAGGTAAAGAAATTGCATGACAACATGCAGAGCTAGTGGCGTCAAAATTAACACACATACTTTATGTGACTCAAAAGCCGAACGAGTTACTTTCCGACGTTGTTTTAGATGTGCAAGTGATAGTCAAAACTCGCTGTGTCGGCACTCTGCCGACCATTTCGCTAGTTAACACCGGTCTTGTTGTGTGTGTTTCAAGCTCAAGAGCATCTCCAAGCAAAAAATGGTCAACAGCAACATTCAGACGGGTTCGTACTGCTCAATTGCTACATTAAAACGTTATGTTTCTTTTTCAGAACTGGAAAAACACAAGCGTGACAGCATTCGAACCTGTAATCTTCAGATCCGAAGTCCGACGCCTTATCCATTAGGCCACACGGTCACTGACGACCAACATTTACATGTATACGACTCATCTCGAAACGCTCACACCCCTGAGGATTTGTGTTTTCGTTCTACACAGCCGCTGCCCCTTGCTCTTTCCCACCCATTCGTTACATTCAACCTCTGACGTGACCGACCAAATATAGACTGAGAAACAAGACCACACACTTTGTGCATTCGGAATCGAAGGCAGGGCGTCCCTCGCCGCATTTGCTACGATTGCCATTTGCTACTTCTGCAGAAGCGGCGGCGGCGACGACGACGACGACGACGACGAATATCGCGAGAGGCTCTGAGATATGTGAGGAATACATCTATAAAATGTAATTCAGACTGCCTCGTCCCACCTTATGCTGTACCGCTTTGGCAAATGCTTTATCTGCGCCATTCGCCTTAATCTCATCTGAGAGTAATTCTTAAAAAAACGCCTGTCGCTAATTGTTCGTCATCACAGGTACTGTTTGCTATACGGCCACGACGCGCAACTGATTTCCAAAATTCATCTTTCTCCTGTGGGAATGGAACTTACGACCCCTGGTTTAGTAGACCAGTGCTCTACCACTGAGCTAAAGAGGCGCGGCCTAGCGGTACTCTTGGGTACTTCGTCCTTACGGTCGTCTACATCATCAGACTTTAGCTGACAACACTTCGTATTACCGGCTAATATTTGCACCTATGGCGACAAATTACTGCTTGGCTACACATCTGACACGTAACCGATGTGCTCTCCAAACAAAAACACTTGCATTTCAGAACATGTCTTTCACACATGTCTAAAAAATCACCTTCACCTTCAAATACAGTTTCCTTGCCACTGACAGAGACGTAGGCAAAGTTTAAAGTTGCTATTTCCATTATATCTCGTTAATCAGAAAAACGGTAATTTACACCAGCAGCGGAACAAAATACTGTTCCGCCCAGCGTCTGGATCGAACCCACCACCCAGGGATTAAGAGTCTGACGCTCTACCGACTGAGCTAGCCGGCTACCTCGGTGAATACCTGCCGGGTAGAACGTCACACAGTACTCGTTTGGGTTGGGTGGTCCCATACAGAATCTCTCCATGATGCCTAATGTTTTCCTAACGTCACACTCGTCACGTACTTCACTTTTATGTCATAATCATTTCTGAGAGGTAAAGAAATTGCATGACAACATGCAGAGCTAGTGGCGTCAAAATTAACACACATACTTTATGTGACTCAAAAGCCGAACGAGTTACTTTCCGACGTTGTTTTAGATGTGCAAGTGATAGTCAAAACTCGCTGTGTCGGCACTCTGCCGACCATTTCGCTAGTTAACACCGGTCTTGTTGTGTGTGTTTCAAGCTCAAGAGCATCTCCAAGCAAAAAATGGTCAACAGCAACATTCAGACGGTTTCGTACTGCTCAATTGCTACATTAAAACGTTATGTTTCTTTTTCAGAACTGGAAAAACACAAGCGTGACAGCATTCGAACCTGTAATCTTCAGATCCGAAGTCCGACGCCTTATCCATTAGGCCACACGGTCACTGACGACCAACATTTACATGTATACGACTCATCTCGAAACGCTCACACCCCTGAGGATTTGTGTTTTCGTTCTACACAGCCGCTGCCCCTTGCTCTTTCCCACCCATTCGTTACATTCAACCTCTGACGTGACCGACCAAATATAGACTGAGAAACAAGACCACACACTTTGTGCATTCGGAATCGAAGGCAGGGCGTCCCTCGCCGCATTTGCTACGATTGCCATTTGCTACTTCTGCAGAAGCGGCGGCGGCGACGACGACGACGACGACGACGACGACGAATATCGCGAGAGGCTCTGAGATATGTGAGGAATACATCTATAAAATGTAATTCAGACTGCCTCGTCCCACCTTATGCTGTACCGCTTTGGCAAATGCTTTATCTGCGCCATTCGCCTTAATCGCATCTGAGAGTAATTCTTAAAAAAACGCCTGTCGCTAATTGTTCGTCATCACAGGTACTGTTTGCTATACGGCCACGACGCGCAACTGATTTCCAAAATTCATCTTTCTCCTGTGGGAATGGAACTTACGACCCCTGGTTTAGTAGACCAGTGCTCTACCACTGAGCTAAAGAGGCGCGGCCTAGCGGTACTCTTGGGTACTTCGTCCTTACGGTCGTCTACATCATCAGACTTTAGCTGACAACACTTCATATTACCGGCTAATATTTGCACCTATGGCGACAAATTACTGCTTGGCTACACATCTGACACGTAACCGATGTGCTCTCCAAACAAAAACACTTGCATTTCAGAACATGTCTTTCACACATGTCTACAAAATCACCTTCACCTTCAAATACAGTTTCCTTGCCACTGACAGAGACGTAGGCAAAGTTTAAAGTTGCTATTTCCATTATATCTCGTTAATCAGAAAAACGGTAATTTACACCAGCAGCGGAACAAAATACTGTTCCGCCCAGCGTCTGGATCGAACCCACGACGCAGGGATTAAGAGTCTGACGCTCTACCGACTGAGCTAGCCGGCTACCTCGGTGAATACCTGCCGGGTAGAACGTCACACAGTACTCGTTTGGGTTGGGTGGTCCCATACAGAATCTCTCCATGATGCCTAATGTTTTCCTAACGTCACACTCGTCACGTACTTCACTTTTATGTCATAATCATTTCTGAGAGGTAAAGAAATTGCATGACAACATGCAGAGCTAGTGGCGTCAAAATTAACACACATACTTTATGTGACTCAAAAGCCGAACGAGTTACTTTCCGACGTTGTTTTAGATGTGCAAGTGATAGTCAAAACTCGCTGTGTCGGCACTCTGCCGACCATTTCGCTAGTTAACACCGGTCTTGTTGTGTGTGTTTCAAGCTCAAGAGCATCTCCAAGCAAAAAATGGTCAACAGCAACATTCAGACGGTTTCGTACTGCTCAATTGCTACATTAAAACGTTATGTTTCTTTTTCAGAACTGGAAAAACACAAGCGTGACAGCATTCGAACCTGTAATCTTCAGATCCGAAGTCCGACGCCTTATCCATTAGGCCACACGGTCACTGACGACCAACATTAACATGTATACGACTCATCTCGAAACGCTCACACCCCTGAGGATTTGTGTTTTCGTTCTACACAGCCGCTGCCCCTTGCTCTTTCCCACCCATTCGTTACATTCAACCTCTGACGTGACCGACCAAATATAGACTGAGAAACAAGACCACACACTTTGTGCATTCGGAATCGAAGGCAGGGCGTCCCTCGCCGCATTTGCTACGATTGCCATTTGCTACTTCTGCAGAAGCGGCGGCGGCGACGACGACGACGACGACGACGACGACGACGACGAATATCGCGAGAGGCTCTGAGATATGTGAGGAATACATCTATAAAATGTAATTCAGACTGCCTCGTCCCACCTTATGCTGTACCGCTTTGGCAAATGCTTTATCTGCGCCATTCGCCTTAATCGCATCTGAGAGTAATTCTTAAAAAAACGCCTGTCGCTAATTGTTCGTCATCACAGGTACTGTTTGCTATACGGCCACGACGCGCAACTGATTTCCAAAATTCATCTTTCTCCTGTGGGAATGGAACTTACGACCCCTGGTTTAGTAGACCAGTGCTCTACCACTGAGCTAAAGAGGCGCGGCCTAGCGGTACTCTTGGGTACTTCGTCCTTACGGTCGTCTACATCATCAGACTTTAGCTGACAACACTTCATATTACCGGCTAATATTTGCACCTATGGCGACAAATTACTGCTTGGCTACACATCTGACACGTAACCGATGTGCTCTCCAAACAAAAACACTTGCATTTCAGAACATGTCTTTCACACATGTCTACAAAATCACCTTCACCTTCAAATACAGTTTCCTTGCCACTGACAGAGACGTAGGCAAAGTTTAAAGTTGCTATTTCCATTATATCTC
The DNA here is from genome assembly GCF_023897955.1 of Schistocerca gregaria. Taxonomy (NCBI): domain Eukaryota; kingdom Metazoa; phylum Arthropoda; class Insecta; order Orthoptera; family Acrididae; genus Schistocerca; species Schistocerca gregaria. Next base: position 199,897 of record NW_026062387.1, read on the forward strand.
GTTAATCAGAAAAACGGTAATTTACACCAGCAGCGGAACAAAATACTGTTCCGCCCAGCGTCTGGATCGAACCCACGACCCAGGGATTAAGAGTCTGACGCTCTACCGACTGAGCTAGCCGGCTACCTCGGTGAATACCTGCCGGGTAGAACGTCACACAGTACTCGTTTGGGTTGGGTGGTCCCATACAGAATCTCTCCATGATGCCTAATGTTTTCCTAACGTCACACTCGTCACGTACTTCACTTTTATGTCATAATCATTTCTGAGAGGTAAAGAAATTGCATGACAACATGCAGAGCTAGTGGCGTCAAAATTAACACACATACTTTATGTGACTTAAAAGCCGAACGAGTTACTTTCCGACGTTGTTTTAGATGTGCAAGTGATAGTCAAAACTCGCTGTGTCGGCACTCTGCCGACCATTTCGCTAGTTAACACCGGTCTTGTTGTGTGTGTTTCAAGCTCAAGAGCATCTCCAAGCAAAAAATGGTCAACAGCAACATTCAGACGGTTTCGTACTGCTCAATTGCTACATTAAAACGTTATGTTTCTTTTTCAGAACTGGAAAAACACAAGCGTGACAGCATTCGAACCTGTAATCTTCAGATCCGAAGTCCGACGCCTTATCCATTAGGCCACACGGTCACTGACGACCAACATTTACATGTATACGACTCATCTCGAAACGCTCACACCCCTGAGGATTTGTGTTTTCGTTCTACACAGCCGCTGCCCCTTGCTCTTTCCCACCCATTCGTTACATTCAACCTCTGACGTGACCGACCAAATATAGACTGAGAAACAAGACCACACACTTTGTGCATTCGGAATCGAAGGCAGGGCGTCCCTCGCCGCATTTGCTACGATTGCCATATGCTACTTCTGCAGAAGCGGCGGCGGCGACGACGACGACGACGACGACGACGAATATCGCGAGAGGCTCTGAGATATGTGAGGAATACATCTATAAAATGTAATTCAGACTGCCTCGTCCCACCTTATGCTGTACCGCTTTGGCAAATGCTTTATCTGCGCCATTCGCCTTAATCGCATCTGAGAGTAATTCTTAAAAAAACGCCTGTCGCTAATTGTTCGTCATCACAGGTACTGTTTGCTATACGGCCACGACGCGCAACTGATTTCCAAAATTCATCTTTCTCCTGTGGGAATGGAACTTACGACCCCTGGTTTAGTAGACCAGTGCTCTACCACTGAGCTAAAGAGGCGCGGCCTAGCGGTACTCTTGGGTACTTCGTCCTTACGGTCGTCTACATCATCAGACTTTAGCTGACAACACTTCATATTACCGGGTAATATTTGCACCTATGGCGACAAATTACTGCTTGGCTACACATCTGACACGTAACCGATGTGCTCTCCAAACAAAAACACTTGCATTTCAGAACATGTCTTTCACACATGTCTACAAAATCACCTTCACCTTCAAATACAGTTTCCTTGCCACTGACAGAGACGTAGGCAAAGTTTAAAGTTGCTATTTCCATTATATCTCGTTAATCAGAAAAACGGTAATTTACACCAGCAGCGGAACAAAATACTGTTCCGCCCAGCGTCTGGATCGAACCCACGACCCAGGGATTAAGAGTCTGACGCTCTACCGACTGAGCTAGCCGGCTACCTCGGTGAATACCTGCCGGGTAGAACGTCACACAGTACTCGTTTGGGTTGGGTGGTCCCATACAGAATCTCTCCATGATGCCTAATGTTTTCCTAACGTCACACTCGTCACGTACTTCACTTTTATGTCATAATCATTTCTGAGAGGTAAAGAAATTGCATGACAACATGCAGAGCTAGTGGCGTCAAAATTAACACACATACTTTATGTGACTTAAAAGCCGAACGAGTTACTTTCCGACGTTGTTTTAGATGTGCAAGTGATAGTCAAAACTCGCTGTGTCGGCACTCTGCCGACCATTTCGCTAGTTAACACCGGTCTTGTTGTGTGTGTTTCAAGCTCAAGAGCATCTCCAAGCAAAAAATGGTCAACAGCAACATTCAGACGGTTTCGTACTGCTCAATTGCTACATTAAAACGTTATGTTTCTTTTTCAGAACTGGAAAAACACAAGCGTGACAGCATTCGAACCTGTAATCTTCAGATCCGAAGTCCGACGCCTTATCCATTAGGCCACACGGTCACTGACGACCAACATTTACATGTATACGACTCATCTCGAAACGCTCACACCCCTGAGGATTTGTGTTTTCGTTCTACACAGCCGCTGCCCCTTGCTCTTTCCCACCCATTCGTTACATTCAACCTCTGACGTGACCGACCAAATATAGACTGAGAAACAAGACCACACACTTTGTGCATTCGGAATCGAAGGCAGGGCGTCCCTCGCCGCATTTGCTACGATTGCCATATGCTACTTCTGCAGAAGCGGCGGCGGCGACGACGACGACGACGACGACGAATATCGCGAGAGGCTCTGAGATATGTGAGGAATACATCTATAAAATGTAATTCAGACTGCCTCGTCCCACCTTATGCTGTACCGCTTTGGCAAATGCTTTATCTGCGCCATTCGCCTTAATCGCATCTGAGAGTAATTCTTAAAAAAACGCCTGTCGCTAATTGTTCGTCATCACAGGTACTGTTTGCTATACGGCCACGACGCGCAACTGATTTCCAAAATTCATCTTTCTCCTGTGGGAATGGAACTTACGACCCCTGGTTTAGTAGACCAGTGCTCTACCACTGAGCTAAAGAGGCGCGGCCTAGCGGTACTCTTGGGTACTTCGTCCTTACGGTCGTCTACATCATCAGACTTTAGCTGACAACACTTCATATTACCGGCTAATATTTGCACCTATGGCGACAAATTACTGCTTGGCTACACATCTGACACGTAACCGATGTGCTCTCCAAACAAAAACACTTGCATTTCAGAACATGTCTTTCACACATGTCTACAAAATCACCTTCACCTTCAAATACAGTTTCCTTGCCACTGACAGAGACGTAGGCAAAGTTTAAAGTTGCTATTTCCATTATATCTCGTTAATCAGAAAAACGGTAATTTACACCAGCAGCGGAACAAAATACTGTTCCGCCCAGCGTCTGGATCGAACCCACGACGCAGGGATTAAGAGTCTGACGCTCTACCGACTGAGCTAGCCGGCTACCTCGGTGAATACCTGCCGGGTAGAACGTCACACAGTACTCGTTTGGGTTGGGTGGTCCCATACAGAATCTCTCCATGATGCCTAATGTTTTCCTAACGTCACACTCGTCACGTACTTCACTTTTATGTCATAATCATTTCTGAGAGGTAAAGAAATTGCATGACAACATGCAGAGCTAGTGGCGTCAAAATTAACACACATACTTTATGTGACTCAAAAGCCGAACGAGTTACTTTCCGACGTTGTTTTAGATGTGCAAGTGATAGTCAAAACTCGCTGTGTCGGCACTCTGCCGACCATTTCGCTAGTTAACACCGGTCTTGTTGTGTGTGTTTCAAGCTCAAGAGCATCTCCAAGCAAAAAATGGTCAACAGCAACATTCAGACGGTTTCGTACTGCTCAATTGCTACATTAAAACGTTATGTTTCTTTTTCAGAACTGGAAAAACACAAGCGTGACAGCATTCGAACCTGTAATCTTCAGATCCGAAGTCCGACGCCTTATCCATTAGGCCACACGGTCACTGACGACCAACATTAACATGTATACGACTCATCTCGAAACGCTCACACCCCTGAGGATTTGTGTTTTCGTTCTACACAGCCGCTGCCCCTTGCTCTTTCCCACCCATTCGTTACATTCAACCTCTGACGTGACCGACCAAATATAGACTGAGAAACAAGACCACACACTTTGTGCATTCGGAATCGAAGGCAGGGCGTCCCTCGCCGCATTTGCTACGATTGCCATTTGCTACTTCTGCAGAAGCGGCGGCGGCGACGACGACGACGACGACGACGACGACGACGACGAATATCGCGAGAGGCTCTGAGATATGTGAGGAATACATCTATAAAATGTAATTCAGACTGCCTCGTCCCACCTTATGCTGTACCGCTTTGGCAAATGCTTTATCTGCGCCATTCGCCTTAATCGCATCTGAGAGTAATTCTTAAAAAAACGCCTGTCGCTAATTGTTCGTCATCACAGGTACTGTTTGCTATACGGCCACGACGCGCAACTGATTTCCAAAATTCATCTTTCTCCTGTGAGAATGGAACTTACGACCCCTGGTTTAATAGACCAGTGCTCTACCACTGAGCTAAAGAGGCGCGGCCTAGCGGTTTTCTTGGGTACTTCGTCCTTACGGTCGTCTACATCATCAGACTTTAGCTGACAACACTTCATATTACCGGCTAATATTTGCACCTATGGCGACAAATTACTGCTTGGCTACACATCTGACACGTAACCGATGTGCTCTCCAAACAAAAACACTTGCATTTCAGAACATGTCTTTCACACATGTCTACAAAATCACCTTCACCTTCAAATACAGTTTCCTTGCCACTGACAGAGACGTAGGCAAAGTTTAAAGTTGCTATTTCCATTATATCTCGTTAATCAGAAAAACGGTAATTTACACCTGCAGCGGAACAAAATACTGTTCCGCCCAGCGTCTGGATCGAACCCACGACCCAGGGATTAAGAGTCTGACGCTCTACCGACTGAGCTAGCCGGCTACCTCGGTGAATACCTGCCGGTTAGAATGTCACACAGTACTCGTTTGGGTTGGGTGGTCCCATACAGAATCTCTCCATGATGCCTAATGTTTTCCTAACGTCACACTCGTCACGTACTTCACTTTTATGTCATAATCATTTCTGAGAGGTAAAGAAATTGCATGACAACATGCGGAGCTGGTGGCGTCAAAATTAACACACATACTTTATGTGACTCAAAAGCCGAACGAGTTACTTTCCGACGTTGTTTTAGATGTGCAAGTGATAGTCAAAACTCGCTGTGTCGGCACTCTGCCGACCATTTCGCTAGTTAACACCGGTCTTGTTGTGTGTGTTTCAAGCTCAAGAGCATCTCCAAGCAAAAAATGGTCAACAGCAACATTCAGACGGTTTCGTACTGCTCAATTGCTACATTAAAACGTTATGTTTCTTTTTCAGAACTGGAAAAACACAAGCGTGACAGCATTCGAACCTGTAATCTTCAGATCCGAAGTCCGACGCCTTATCCATTAGGCCACACGGTCACTGACGACCAACATTTACATGTATACGACTCATCTCGAAACGCTCACACCCCTGAGGATTTGTGTTTTCGTTCTACACAGCCGCTGCCCCTTGCTCTTTCCCACCCATTCGTTACATTCAACCTCTGACGTGACCGACCAAATATAGACTGAGAAACAAGACCACACACTTTGTGCATTCGGAATCGAAGGCAGGGCGTCCCTCGCCGCATTTGCTACGATTGCCATTTGCTACTTCTGCAGAAGCGGCGGCGGCGACGACGACGACGACGACGACGACGAATATCGCGAGAGGCTCTGAGATATGTGAGGAATACATCTATAAAATGTAATTCAGACTGCCTCGTCCCACCTTATGCTGTACCGCTTTGGCAAATGCTTTATCTGCGCCATTCGCCTTAATCGCATCTGAGAGTAATTCTTAAAAAAACGCCTGTCGCTAATTGTTCGTCATCACAGGTACTGTTTGCTATACGGCCACGACGCGCAACTGATTTCCAAAATTCATCTTTCTCCTGTGGGAATGGAACTTACGACCCCTGGTTTAATAGACCAGTGCTCTACCACTGAGCTAAAGAGGCGCAGCCTAGCAGTACTCTTGGGTACTTCGTCCTTATGGTCGTCTACATCATCAGACTTTAGCTGACAACACTTCATATTACCGGGTAATATTTGCACCTATGGCGACAAATTACTGCTTGGCTACACATCTGACACGTAACCGATGTGCTCTCCAAACAAAAACACTTGCATTTCAGAACATGTCTTTCACACATGTCTACAAAATCACCTTCACCTTCAAATACAGTTTCCTTGCCACTGACAGAGACGTAGGCAAAGTTTAAAGTTGCTATTTCCATTACATCTCGTTAATCAGAAAAACGGTAATTTACACCAGCAGCGGAACAAAATACTGTTCCGCCCAGCGTCTGGATCGAACCCACGACCCAGGGATTAAGAGTCTGACGCTCTACCGACTGAGCTAGCCGGCTACCTCGGTGAATACCTGCCGGGTAGAACGTCACACAGTACTCGTTTGGGTTGGGTGGTCCCATACAGAATCTCTCCATGATGCCTAATGTTTTCCTAACGTCACACTCGTCACGTACTTCACTTTTATGTCATAATCATTTCTGAGAGGTAAAGAAATTGCATGACAACATGCAGAGCTAGTGGCGTCAAAATTAACACACATACTTTATGTGACTTAAAAGCCGAACGAGTTACTTTCCGACGTTGTTTTAGATGTGCAAGTGATAGTCAAAACTCGCTGTGTCGGCACTCTGCCGACCATTTCGCTAGTTAACACCGGTCTTGTTGTGTGTGTTTCAAGCTCAAGAGCATCTCCAAGCAAAAAATGGTCAACAGCAACATTCAGACGGTTTCGTACTGCTCAATTGCTACATTAAAACGTTATGTTTCTTTTTCAGAACTGGAAAAACACAAGCGTGACAGCATTCGAACCTGTAATCTTCAGATCCGAAGTCCGACGCCTTATCCATTAGGCCACACGGTCACTGACGACCAACATTTACATGTATACGACTCATCTCGAAACGCTCACACCCCTGAGGATTTGTGTTTTCGTTCTACACAGCCGCTGCCCCTTGCTCTTTCCCACCCATTCGTTACATTCAACCTCTGACGTGACCGACCAAATATAGACTGAGAAACAAGACCACACACTTTGTGCATTCGGAATCGAAGGCAGGGCGTCCCTCGCCGCATTTGCTACGATTGCCATTTGCTACTTCTGCAGAAGCGGCGGCGGCGACGACGACGACGACGACGACGACGAATATCGCGAGAGGCTCTGAGATATGTGAGGAATACATCTATAAAATGTAATTCAGACTGCCTCGTCCCACCTTATGCTGTACCGCTTTGGCAAATGCTTTATCTGCGCCATTCGCCTTAATCGCATCTGAGAGTAATTCTTAAAAAAACGCCTGTCGCTAATTGTTCGTCATCACAGGTACTGTTTGCTATACGGCCACGACGCGCAACTGATTTCCAAAATTCATCTTTCTCCTGTGGGAATGGAACTTACGACCCCTGGTTTAATAGACCAGTGCTCTACCACTGAGCTAAAGAGGCGCAGCCTAGCAGTACTCTTGGGTACTTCGTCCTTACGGTCGTCTACATCATCAGACTTTAGCTGACAACACTTCATATTACCGGGTAATATTTGCACCTATGGCGACAAATTACTGCTTGGCTACACATCTGACACGTAACCGATGTGCTCTCCAAACAAAAACACTTGCATTTCAGAACATGTCTTTCACACATGTCTAAAAAATCACCTTCACCTTCAAATACAGTTTCCTTGCCACTGACAGAGACGTAGGCAAAGTTTAAAGTTGCTATTTCCATTACATCTCGTTAATCAGAAAAACGGTAATTTACACCAGCAGCGGAACAAAATACTGTTCCGCCCAGCGTCTGGATCGAACCCACGACCCAGGGATTAAGAGTCTGACGCTCTACCGACTGAGCTAGCCGGCTACCTCGGTGAATACCTGCCGGGTAGAACGTCACACAGTACTCGTTTGGGTTGGGTGGTCCCATACAGAATCTCTCCATGATGCCTAATGTTTTCCTAACGTCACACTCGTCACGTACTTCACTTTTATGTCATAATCATTTCTGAGAGGTAAAGAAATTGCATGACAACATGCAGAGCTAGTGGCGTCAAAATTAACACACATACTTTATGTGACTTAAAAGCCGAACGAGTTACTTTCCGACGTTGTTTTAGATGTGCAAGTGATAGTCAAAACTCGCTGTGTCGGCACTCTGCCGACCATTTCGCTAGTTAACACCGGTCTTGTTGTGTGTGTTTCAAGCTCAAGAGCATCTCCAAGCAAAAAATGGTCAACAGCAACATTCAGACGGTTTCGTACTGCTCAATTGCTACATTAAAACGTTATGTTTCTTTTTCAGAACTGGAAAAACACAAGCGTGACAGCATTCGAACCTGTAATCTTCAGATCCGAAGTCCGACGCCTTATCCATTAGGCCACACGGTCACTGACGACCAACATTTACATGTATACGACTCATCTCGAAACGCTCACACCCCTGAGGATTTGTGTTTTCGTTCTACACAGCCGCTGCCCCTTGCTCTTTCCCACCCATTCGTTACATTCAACCTCTGACGTGACCGACCAAATATAGACTGAGAAACAAGACCACACACTTTGTGCATTCGGAATCGAAGGCAGGGCGTCCCTCGCCGCATTTGCTACGATTGCCATATGCTACTTCTGCAGAAGCGGCGGCGGCGACGACGACGACGACGACGACGAATATCGCGAGAGGCTCTGAGATATGTGAGGAATACATCTATAAAATGTAATTCAGACTGCCTCGTCCCACCTTATGCTGTACCGCTTTGGCAAATGCTTTATCTGCGCCATTCGCCTTAATCGCATCTGAGAGTAATTCTTAAAAAAACGCCTGTCGCTAATTGTTCGTCATCACAGGTACTGTTTGCTATACGGCCACGACGCGCAACTGATTTCCAAAATTCATCTTTCTCCTGTGGGAATGGAACTTACGACCCCTGGTTTAGTAGACCAGTGCTCTACCACTGAGCTAAAGAGGCGCGGCCTAGCGGTACTCTTGGGTACTTCGTCCTTACGGTCGTCTACATCATCAGACTTTAGCTGACAACACTTCATATTACCGGCTAATATTTGCACCTATGGCGACAAATTACTGCTTGGCTACACATCTGACACGTAACCGATGTGCTCTCCAAACAAAAACACTTGCATTTCAGAACATGTCTTTCACACATGTCTACAAAATCACCTTCACCTTCAAATACAGTTTCCTTGCCACTGACAGAGACGTAGGCAAAGTTTAAAGTTGCTATTTCCATTATATCTCGTTAATCAGAAAAACGGTAATTTACACCAGCAGCGGAACAAAATACTGTTCCGCCCAGCGTCTGGATCGAACCCACGACCCAGGGATTAAGAGTCTGACGCTCTACCGACTGAGCTAGCCGGCTACCTCGGTGAATACCTGCCGGGTAGAACGTCACACAGTACTCGTTTGGGTTGGGTGGTCCCATACAGAATCTCTCCATGATGCCTAATGTTTTCCTAACGTCACACTCGTCACGTACTTCACTTTTATGTCATAATCATTTCTGAGAGGTAAAGAAATTGCATGACAACATGCAGAGCTAGTGGCGTCAAAATTAACACACATACTTTATGTGACTTAAAAGCCGAACGAGTTACTTTCCGACGTTGTTTTAGATGTGCAAGTGATAGTCAAAACTCGCTGTGTCGGCACTCTGCCGACCATTTCGCTAGTTAACACCGGTCTTGTTGTGTGTGTTTCAAGCTCAAGAGCATCTCCAAGCAAAAAATGGTCAACAGCAACATTCAGACGGTTTCGTACTGCTCAATTGCTACATTAAAACGTTATGTTTCTTTTTCAGAACTGGAAAAACACAAGCGTGACAGCATTCGAACCTGTAATCTTCAGATCCGAAGTCCGACGCCTTATCCATTAGGCCACACGGTCACTGACGACCAACATTTACATGTATACGACTCATCTCGAAACGCTCACACCCCTGAGGATTTGTGTTTTCGTTCTACACAGCCGCTGCCCCTTGCTCTTTCCCACCCATTCGTTACATTCAACCTCTGACGTGACCGACCAAATATAGACTGAGAAACAAGACCACACACTTTGTGCATTCGGAATCGAAGGCAGGGCGTCCCTCGCCGCATTTGCTACGATTGCCATATGCTACTTCTGCAGAAGCGGCGGCGGCGACGACGACGACGACGACGACGACGAATATCGCGAGAGGCTCTGAGATATGTGAGGAATACATCTATAAAATGTAATTCAGACTGCCTCGTCCCACCTTATGCTGTACCGCTTTGGCAAATGCTTTATCTGCGCCATTCGCCTTAATCGCATCTGAGAGTAATTCTTAAAAAAACGCCTGTCGCTAATTGTTCGTCATCACAGGTACTGTTTGCTATACGGCCACGACGCGCAACTGATTTCCAAAATTCATCTTTCTCCTGTGGGAATGGAACTTACGACCCCTGGTTTAGTAGACCAGTGCTCTACCACTGAGCTAAAGAGGCGCGGCCTAGCGGTACTCTTGGGTACTTCGTCCTTACGGTCGTCTACATCATCAGACTTTAGCTGACAACACTTCATATTACCGGGTAATATTTGCACCTATGGCGACAAATTACTGCTTGGCTACACATCTGACACGTAACCGATGTGCTCTCCAAACAAAAACACTTGCATTTCAGAACATGTCTTTCACACATGTCTACAAAATCACCTTCACCTTCAAATACAGTTTCCTTGCCACTGACAGAGACGTAGGCAAAGTTTAAAGTTGCTATTTCCATTATATCTCGTTAATCAGAAAAACGGTAATTTACACCAGCAGCGGAACAAAATACTGTTCCGCCCAGCGTCTGGATCGAACCCACGACCCAGGGATTAAGAGTCTGACGCTCTACCGACTGAGCTAGCCGGCTACCTCGGTGAATACCTGCCGGGTAGAACGTCACACAGTACTCGTTTGGGTTGGGTGGTCCCATACAGAATCTCTCCATGATGCCTAATGTTTTCCTAACGTCACACTCGTCACGTACTTCACTTTTATGTCATAATCATTTCTGAGAGGTAAAGAAATTGCATGACAACATGCAGAGCTAGTGGCGTCAAAATTAACACACATACTTTATGTGACTTAAAAGCCGAACGAGTTACTTTCCGACGTTGTTTTAGATGTGCAAGTGATAGTCAAAACTCGCTGTGTCGGCACTCTGCCGACCATTTCGCTAGTTAACACCGGTCTTGTTGTGTGTGTTTCAAGCTCAAGAGCATCTCCAAGCAAAAAATGGTCAACAGCAACATTCAGACGGTTTCGTACTGCTCAATTGCTACATTAAAACGTTATGTTTCTTTTTCAGAACTGGAAAAACACAAGCGTGACAGCATTCGAACCTGTAATCTTCAGATCCGAAGTCCGACGCCTTATCCATTAGGCCACACGGTCACTGACGACCAACATTTACATGTATACGACTCATCTCGAAACGCTCACACCCCTGAGGATTTGTGTTTTCGTTCTACACAGCCGCTGCCCCTTGCTCTTTCCCACCCATTCGTTACATTCAACCTCTGACGTGACCGACCAAATATAGACTGAGAAACAAGACCACACACTTTGTGCATTCGGAATCGAAGGCAGGGCGTCCCTCGCCGCATTTGCTACGATTGCCATATGCTACTTCTGCAGAAGCGGCGGCGGCGACGACGACGACGACGACGACGAATATCGCGAGAGGCTCTGAGATATGTGAGGAATACATCTATAAAATGTAATTCAGACTGCCTCGTCCCACCTTATGCTGTACCGCTTTGGCAAATGCTTTATCTGCGCCATTCGCCTTAATCGCATCTGAGAGTAATTCTTAAAAAAACGCCTGTCGCTAATTGTTCGTCATCACAGGTACTGTTTGCTATACGGCCACGACGCGCAACTGATTTCCAAAATTCATCTTTCTCCTGTGGGAATGGAACTTACGACCCCTGGTTTAGTAGACCAGTGCTCTACCACTGAGCTAAAGAGGCGCGGCCTAGCGGTACTCTTGGGTACTTCGTCCTTACGGTCGTCTACATCATCAGACTTTAGCTGACAACACTTCATATTACCGGCTAATATTTGCACCTATGGCGACAAATTACTGCTTGGCTACACATCTGACACGTAACCGATGTGCTCTCCAAACAAAAACACTTGCATTTCAGAACATGTCTTTCACACATGTCTACAAAATCACCTTCACCTTCAAATACAGTTTCCTTGCCACTGACAGAGACGTAGGCAAAGTTTAAAGTTGCTATTTCCATTATATCTCGTTAATCAGAAAAACGGTAATTTACACCAGCAGCGGAACAAAATACTGTTCCGCCCAGCGTCTGGATCGAACCCACGACCCAGGGATTAAGAGTCTGACGCTCTACCGACTGAGCTAGCCGGCTACCTCGGTGAATACCTGCCGGGTAGAACGTCACACAGTACTCGTTTGGGTTGGGTGGTCCCATACAGAATCTCTCCATGATGCCTAATGTTTTCCTAACGTCACACTCGTCACGTACTTCACTTTTATGTCATAATCATTTCTGAGAGGTAAAGAAATTGCATGACAACATGCAGAGCTAGTGGCGTCAAAATTAACACACATACTTTATGTGACTTAAAAGCCGAACGAGTTACTTTCCGACGTTGTTTTAGATGTGCAAGTGATAGTCAAAACTCGCTGTGTCGGCACTCTGCCGACCATTTCGCTAGTTAACACCGGTCTTGTTGTGTGTGTTTCAAGCTCAAGAGCATCTCCAAGCAAAAAATGGTCAACAGCAACATTCAGACGGTTTCGTACTGCTCAATTGCTACATTAAAACGTTATGTTTCTTTTTCAGAACTGGAAAAACACAAGCGTGACAGCATTCGAACCTGTAATCTTCAGATCCGAAGTCCGACGCCTTATCCATTAGGCCACACGGTCACTGACGACCAACATTTACATGTATACGACTCATCTCGAAACGCTCACACCCCTGAGGATTTGTGTTTTCGTTCTACACAGCCGCTGCCCCTTGCTCTTTCCCACCCATTCGTTACATTCAACCTCTGACGTGACCGACCAAATATAGACTGAGAAACAAGACCACACACTTTGTGCATTCGGAATCGAAGGCAGGGCGTCCCTCGCCGCATTTGCTACGATTGCCATTTGCTACTTCTGCAGAAGCGGCGGCGGCGACGACGACGACGACGACGACGACGACGACGAATATCGCGAGAGGCTCTGAGATATGTGAGGAATACATCTATAAAATGTAATTCAGACTGCCTCGTCCCACCTTATGCTGTACCGCTTTGGCAAATGCTTTATCTGCGCCATTCGCCTTAATCGCATCTGAGAGTAATTCTTAAAAAAACGCCTGTCGCTAATTGTTCGTCATCACAGGTACTGTTTGCTATACGGCCACGACGCGCAACTGATTTCCAAAATTCATCTTTCTCCTGTGGGAATGGAACTTACGACCCCTGGTTTAATAGACCAGTGCTCTACCACTGAGCTAAAGAGGCGCGGCCTAGCGGTATTCTTGGGTACTTCGTCCTTACGGTCGTCTACATCATCAGACTTTAGCTGACAACACTTCATATTACCGGCTAATATTTGCACCTATGGCGACAAATTACTGCTTGGCTACACATCTGACACGTAACCGATGTGCTCTCCAAACAAAAACACTTGCATTTCAGAACATGTCTTTCACACATGTCTACAAAATCACCTTCACCTTCAAATACAGTTTCCTTGCCACTGACAGAGACGTAAGCAAAGTTTAAAGTTGCTATTTCCATTATATCTCGTTAATCAGAAAAACGGTAATTTACACCAGCAGCGGAACAAAATACTGTTCCGCCCAGCGTCTGGATCGAACCCACGACCCAGGGATTAAGAGTCTGACGCTCTACCGACTGAGCTAGCCGGCTACCTCGGTGAATACCTGCCGGGTAGAACGTCACACAGTACTCGTTTGGGTTGGGTGGTCCCATACAGAATCTCTCCATGATGCCTAATGTTTTCCTAACGTCACACTCGTCACGTACTTCACTTTTATGTCATAATCATTTCTGAGAGGTAAAGAAATTGCATGACAACATGCAGAGCTAGTGGCGTCAAAATTAACACACATACTTTATGTGACTCAAAAGCCGAACGAGTTACTTTCCGACGTTGTTTTAGATGTGCAAGTGATAGTCAAAACTCGCTGTGTCGGCACTCTGCCGACCATTTCGCTAGTTAACACCGGTCTTGTTGTGTGTGTTTCAAGCTCAAGAGCATCTCCAAGCAAAAAATGGTCAACAGCAACATTCAGACGGTTTCGTACTGCTCAATTGCTACATTAAAACGTTATGTTTCTTTTTCAGAACTGGAAAAACACAAGCGTGACAGCATTCGAACCTGTAATCTTCAGATCCGAAGTCCGACGCCTTATCCATTTTTTTTTTTTTATGACCAGTGCTCTGCCACTGAGCTAAATCTTTTTTTTTTTTTTTTTTTTTTTTGGTTCAGAGTCCAGAGTGCTAACCATTACACCATGGAACTTTTTTTTTTAACCACTTTTGTTTCTCATTTTTTTAAAGCCAGGTATCCTAGCCACTTTTCCTTAAGTCTGGCGCCTTGGACCGCTTTTTATTGTTTTTTATAAGGATGCATATCAGGAGGCGCATGACGGGGACAAAGAGGGCAGGGGTCAAAGAACTCGAGGCCTGGCCACGATGCCCCCACCATCACTCCCACCGAATTGCTCCTTCAGTGCATTTTAATTGTTATAGAAAAGCGGGTATAGTCGTGTATATTTTTCGCCTGCTCTCTCTATTGTGGTAAGGAGCACTGATTGTACGACATCTGGGGGTGAGATCCCATTGCAAAGCCGTCATTCGAGTTTTCAGTCAACAGACATTCGAGTAAGAAACATGTGATTATACTGCAATATACAGCGAGCATTTATGAGACACTTATTGGGGGGGCAGACGTAACATGAATGGATAAAAGAAGAGGCATTTCCTTCATCTTGAACGTAGATTTATACTTCACTTCTTCATTACCCCTAAAATAGTACATTTAGTGTTAGACTGTGCGCTTTAACCAACACCTATTCGTTCGAATAAAATGATCAACATGTTTCCATACATTTTCCTGTGGTCTGCATATTGCTGAATGTTGCTGTACTCCATTTGCATAAAAAGCTTGAATTCCGTTTCGTCGTCACCACCTATTTTATTGATAATGTAATGGACAAACTGTCCCATTAACCAGTGTATTGCATTATTTTTGGTTTTCGGGTAATATTTAGTTTCAGGTCTGAAAAGCACCATAGGAGTAATGGAATTGGGTGACGTTCTTTGCAGTAGTGCAAGACTTTTCCTGAGCCAATGCCAATTGTTGAGATTTCCAGCACACGTAAATCTATGAATCACAGTGTCAACTAGGTTACATTTCTGACATAAGGGGGTTTCAGCTTTCCCAATTTTATAAAGCCGCTCGTTGGTGCTGACAATATTATTGACGGTTAGGCCACACGGTCACTGACGACCAACATTTACATGTATACGACTCATCTCGAAACGCTCACACCCCTGAGGATTTGTGTTTTCGTTCTACACAGCCGCTGCCCCTTGCTCTTTCCCACCCATTCGTTACATTCAACCTCTGACGTGACCGACCAAATATAGACTGAGAAACAAGACCACACACTTTGTGCATTCGGAATCGAAGGCAGGGCGTCCCTCGCCGCATTTGCTACGATTGCCATATGCTACTTCTGCAGAAGCGGCGGCGGCGACGACGACGACGACGACGACGAATATCGCGAGAGGCTCTGAGATATGTGAGGAATACATCTATAAAATGTAATTCAGACTGCCTCGTCCCACCTTATGCTGTACCGCTTTGGCAAATGCTTTATCTGCGCCATTCGCCTTAATCGCATCTGAGAGTAATTCTTAAAAAAACGCCTGTCGCTAATTGTTCGTCATCACAGGTACTGTTTGCTATACGGCCACGACGCGCAACTGATTTCCAAAATTCATCTTTCTCCTGTGGGAATGGAACTTACGACCCCTGGTGTAGTAGACCAGTGCTCTACCACTGAGCTAAAGAGGCGCGGCCTAGCGGTACTCTTGGGTACTTCGTCCTTACGGTCGTCTACATCATCAGACTTTAGCTGACAACACTTCATATTACCGGCTAATATTTGCACCTATGGCGACAAATTACTGCTTGGCTACACATCTGACACGTAACCGATGTGCTCTCCAAACAAAAACACTTGCATTTCAGAACATGTCTTTCACACATGTCTACAAAATCACCTTCACCTTCAAATACAGTTTCCTTGCCACTGACAGAGACGTAGGCAAAGTTTAAAGTTGCTATTTCCATTATATCTCGTTAATCAGAAAAACGGTAATTTACACCAGCAGCGGAACAAAATACTGTTCCGCCCAGCGTCTGGATCGAACCCACGACCCAGGGATTAAGAGTCTGACGCTCTACCGACTGAGCTAGCCGGCTACCTCGGTGAATACCTGCCGGGTAGAACGTCACACAGTACTCGTTTGGGTTGGGTGGTCCCATACAGAATCTCTCCATGATGCCTAATGTTTTCCTAACGTCACACTCGTCACGTACTTCACTTTTATGTCATAATCATTTCTGAGAGGTAAAGAAATTGCATGACAACATGCAGAGCTAGTGGCGTCAAAATTAACACACATACTTTATGTGACTCAAAAGCCGAACGAGTTACTTTCCGACGTTGTTTTAGATGTGCAAGTGATAGTCAAAACTCGCTGTGTCGGCACTCTGCCGACCATTTCGCTAGTTAACACCGGTCTTGTTGTGTGTGTTTCAAGCTCAAGAGCATCTCCAAGCAAAAAATGGTCAACAGCAACATTCAGACGGTTTCGTACTGCTCAATTGCTACATTAAAACGTTATGTTTCTTTTTCAGAACTGGAAAAACACAAGCGTGACAGCATTCGAACCTGTAATCTTCAGATCCGAAGTCCGACGCCTTATCCATTTTTTTTTTTTTATGACCAGTGCTCTGCCACTGAGCTAAATCTTTTTTTTTTTTTTTTTTTTTGGTTCAGAGTCCAGAGTGCTAACCATTACACCATGGAACTTTTTTTTTTAACCACTTTTGTTTCTCATTTTTTTAAAGCCAGGTATCCTAGCCACTTTTCCTTAAGTCTGGCGCCTTGGACCGCTTTTTATTGTTTTTTATAAGGATGCATATCAGGAGGCGCATGACGGGGACAAAGAGGGCAGGGGTCAAAGAACTCGAGGCCTGGCCACGATGCCCCCACCATCACTCCCACCGAATTGCTCCTTCAGTGCATTTTAATTGTTATAGAAAAGCGGGTATAGTCGTGTATATTTTTCGCCTGCTCTCTCTATTGTGGTAAGGAGCACTGATTGTACGACATCTGGGGGTGAGATCCCATTGCAAAGCCGTCATTCGAGTTTTCAGTCAACAGACATTCGAGTAAGAAACATGTGATTATACTGCAATATACAGCGAGCATTTATGAGACACTTATTGGGGGGGGCAGACGTAACATGAATGGATAAAAGAAGAGGCATTTCCTTCATCTTGAACGTAGATTTATACTTCACTTCTTCATTACCCCTAAAATAGTACATTTAGTGTTAGACTGTGCGCTTTAACCAACACCTATTCGTTCGAATAAAATGATCAACATGTTTCCATACATTTTCCTGTGGTCTGCATATTGCTGAATGTTGCTGTACTCCATTTGCATAAAAAGCTTGAATTCCGTTTCGTCGTCACCACCTATTTTATTGATAATGTAATGGACAAACTGTCCCATTAACCAGTGTATTGCATTATTTTTGGTTTTCGGGTAATATTTAGTTTCAGGTCTGAAAAGCACCATAGGAGTAATGGAATTGGGTGACGTTCTTTGCAGTAGTGCAAGACTTTTCCTGAGCCAATGCCAATTGTTGAGATTTCCAGCACACGTAAATCTATGAATCACAGTGTCAACTAGGTTACATTTCTGACATAAGGGGGTTTCAGCTTTCCCAATTTTATAAAGCCGCTCGTTGGTGCTGACAATATTATTGACGGTTAGGCCACACGGTCACTGACGACCAACATTTACATGTATACGACTCATCTCGAAACGCTCACACCCCTGAGGATTTGTGTTTTCGTTCTACACAGCCGCTGCCCCTTGCTCTTTCCCACCCATTCGTTACATTCAACCTCTGACGTGACCGACCAAATATAGACTGAGAAACAAGACCACACACTTTGTGCATTCGGAATCGAAGGCAGGGCGTCCCTCGCCGCATTTGCTACGATTGCCATTTGCTACTTCTGCAGAAGCGGCGGCGGCGGCGACGACGACGACGACGACGACGACGACGACGACGAATATCGCGAGAGGCTCTGAGATATGTGAGGAATACATCTATAAAATGTAATTCAGACTGCCTCGTCCCACCTTATGCTGTACCGCTTTGGCAAATGCTTTATCTGCGCCATTCGCCTTAATCGCATCTGAGAGTAATTCTTAAAAAAACGCCTGTCGCTAATTGTTCGTCATCACAGGTACTGTTTGCTATACGGCCACGACGCGCAACTGATTTCCAAAATTCATCTTTCTCCTGTGAGAATGGAACTTACGACCCCTGGTTTAATAGACCAGTGCTCTACCACTGAGCTAAAGAGGCGCGGCCTAGCGGTACTCTTGGGTACTTCGTCCTTACGGTCGTCTACATCATCAGACTTTAGCTGACAACACTTCATATTACCGGCTAATATTTGCACCTATGGCGACAAATTACTGCTTGGCTACACATCTGACACGTAACCGATGTGCTCTCCAAACAAAAACACTTGCATTTCAGAACATGTCTTTCACACATGTCTAAAAAATCACCTTCACCTTCAAATACAGTTTCCTTGCCACTGACAGAGACGTAGGCAAAGTTTAAAGTTGCTATTTCCATTATATCTCGTTAATCAGAAAAACGGTAATTTACACCAGCAGCGGAACAAAATACTGTTCCGCCCAGCGTCTGGATCGAACCCACGACCCTGGGATTAAGAGTCTGACGCTCTACCGACTGAGCTAGCCGGCTACCTCGGTGAATACCTGCCGGGTAGAATGTCACACAGTACTCGTTTGGGTTGGGTGGTCCCATACAGAATCTCTCCATGATGCCTAATGTTTTCCTAACGTCACACTCGTCACGTACTTCGCTTTTATGTCATAATCATTTCTGAGAGGTAAAGAAATTGCATGACAACATGCGGAGCTGGTGGCGTCAAAATTAACACACATACTTTATGTGACTCAAAAGCCGAACGAGTTACTTTCCGACGTTGTTTTAGATGTGCAAGTGATAGTCAAAACTCGCTGTGTCGGCACTCTGCCGACCATTTCGCTAGTTAACACCGGTCTTGTTGTGTGTGTTTCAAGCTCAAGAGCATCTCCAAGCAAAAAATGGTCAACAGCAACATTCAGACGGTTTCGTACTGCTCAATTGCTACATTAAAACGTTATGTTTCTTTTTCAGAACTGGAAAACACAAGCGTGACAGCATTCGAACCTGTAATCTTCAGATCCGAAGTCCGACGCCTTATCCATTAGGCCACACGGTCACTGACGACCAACATTTACATGTATACGACTCATCTCGAAACGCTCACACCCCTGAGGATTTGTGTTTTCGTTCTACACAGCCGCTGCCCCTTGCTCTTTCCCACCCATTCGTTACATTCAACCTCTGACGTGACCGACCAAATATAGACTGAGAAACAAGACCACACACTTTGTGCATTCGGAATCGAAGGCAGGGCGTCCCTCGCCGCATTTGCTACGATTGCCATTTGCTACTTCTGCAGAAGCGGCGGCGGCGACGACGACGACGACGACGACGAATATCGCGAGAGGCTCTGAGATATGTGAGGAATACATCTATAAAATGTAATTCAGACTGCCTCGTCCCACCTTATGCTGTACCGCTTTGGCAAATGCTTTATCTGCGCCATTCGCCTTAATCGCATCTGAGAGTAATTCTTAAAAAAACGCCTGTCGCTAATTGTTCGTCATCACAGGTACTGTTTGCTATACGGCCACGACGCGCAACTGATTTCCAAAATTCATCTTTCTCCTGTGAGAATGGAACTTACGACCCCTGGTTTAATAGACCAGTGCTCTACCACTTTTTTTTTTTTTTTTTTTTTTTTTTTTTTTTTTTTTTTTTTATAGGGCCTCCTTCCTCCCCTTCAGCCCCGCCTTGCGCTCGCCATAAATTGCCTTCGTCGGCGTCGGCTTCATCTGCCATGATTTCTGAAGTACTTATTCTTCTGAACTATTCCGATTTCCAAACCAAAGATACTTCTAAACCTATTGCATAGTCCCGCAATGGTGACAAAGTAGAATATATATATATATTTTTTTTTTTTTTTTTTAAATAGAAAATGAAAAAGGAACTCTGGTCCGCTAGAAAAACAGAAGAAAATAAAATAGTCCTTGTCGTAACACTGTTCAATATACGTCACTGTGACATTTGAAGAAGAAAAGAGAAAAAACAAAGCAATGTAGAATGAAGGAAAGAAAAAAATACTTCTTTCATCGAAGAACGACTTCTAAAAAATTCGCATATCGTTTCCTGTAATGTCTCGTCTGTGAAAGTATGTGAAACTGTAATGCCAGGTAAAGACAGAACGCCGCCTCACTCTTGGGTTCTTGCGTCTGTAAATAATGAACATAATGACCCTTCAACCAATTGACAGAGTTCCGTTTGGTGTTCGGGTACGGCACTGAATCCGGATACAGGAAATCTTCAGGTTTAATACAAAGCTGGGAAGTCCTCATAATCGTAGCCAGTTTTCGGCGAATGCATGGCCAAACTGCTTGGACAGTGGTGCACAGAAAACGATGTTCATCAGTATCAGGCAAGTTGCACGTTAGGCACAAAGGTGAGTCAGCCAAATGTAGAGCATGAAGTCGTGAATTGGTACTTATTTTACGGTTCACGACCCTGTACCAAGAGGCTTTCACTGACGTTGGTAAATCACGGCTATGTATGTTTTTCCATATCACTGGCCAGCGATGATTGGGGTATTTGTGTTCGATGTTGTTCCTGTTCTTGGTTGCCAGTAGTTTATTATAAACTAACTTCACCACGGAAAGCTCATTTTCTGGGAGAGTTGACCGTACGTAACTGAACTCAATGAAAAAGCTCTTAAAGTGAGTCAGCGCAGGCGGAATATGTTGAACAGAGACAGGAGGCTGCAGGCAGGCCGGCGCTATTTCGGTTAACAAGTGAGCCGTTAGACTGTTCGGTAACGACCTCCACCGTTTGTAGGTGGTGCATACGTACAAAGCTCGTGACTTGGAACGAACATCTGTTAAATTTAAGCCTCCATCGGTCGTGGAGAGAGTGAGCGTATCGTACTTGACTTTAAAAATGTGTCCACGTGTGACAAAATGGCCTAGAGCGGACAT
The DNA here is from genome assembly GCF_023897955.1 of Schistocerca gregaria. NCBI lineage: Eukaryota > Metazoa > Arthropoda > Insecta > Orthoptera > Acrididae > Schistocerca > Schistocerca gregaria. The sequence goes on from NW_026062387.1 coordinate 221,233, forward strand.
CATACGCTTCGCTGTCTCCTGTGGCATGGGCAGTACTTGTGCAACGTAGTTAATCTTTGAGGTGAGGTAGACATTAGCGAAGGTGACTTTCTGCAGTTCATCAAGGCTTCTTAGGTAGTGGGTCTGCATGCAAGCACGCATACTTGCCAGGAGATTCCTATAGTTCACCGCAATTGTGTGCTGTATGTTGCTCCTGTACTCAATACCAAGGCATTTCATTTTAGAAATTAGTTGCAACTGACCGTGATGGTGCAGCGAGATGCCGCGTCCTATGTTCATAATGCCAGATTTCCTGGCATTCAACTTCGCACCCGCAACAAGTTCGTAGTTTTTGACGATCTGAAGGGCTTCCTCGACTTCACCTTCGTCCATGACCAAAAATCCGACGTCATCCGCATATGCAGTACAAACAATCTTAATGCCGTGGATGGTTAATCCTTGTAGACGCTGTGTCAAGGTGACAAGCAAAGGCTCAATGGCAATGGCAAACAAGGCCATCGACATAGGGCATCCCTGTCGCACTGAATTAGTAATATTAATTGATGCGCTCAGCTGGCCATTCACCATGAGTCGAGTTACTCCTTTACGAAGGAGCTCATGTATAAGATTGATAAAACGTAGTGGAAATCCCATGGCATGCATCGTCCGGATGAGAAACTGATGGTTTACTCTGTCGAATGCCTTTGAAAAGTCAAGGGAAACTAGCGCACACCGTATCTTACACGCATCTGCAATGGCTATAACGTCCCTGTATTGAGACAAATTTTGGAAGATCGTCCTACCGACACCTACACTGGTCTGGTACTGACCAATGACAGTATTCATCAACATTTTCAATCTATTAGAAATAATACGTGCTAAAATTTTGTAGTCACTGTTCAGTAAAGTAAGCGGCCGAAAATCGTCAACAGAACTGCACATTGGGCGTTTAGGGATTAAAACCACGATGCCTTCCACGAGAGCCTGAGGAACATTAAAATCTGGCCGTAAAATTTCATTAAACATACTCAACAACTTGGGCTTTAATTTGTCGCAGAAAGTAAGATAAAATTCGGCAGTGAGACCGTCGGGTCCCGGCGATTTATTTTTCGGACTTCGTGATAGCGCAGAATCCAATTCGTCTTCATCAATTTCTCGCATGAGAGTTTCGACTTCAGCAGCACCCAAAGTCCTTTGCAAGTTATTGAGTAATTCATCGTGAGTTCCATCGTCGGTATGTGTCGTTGTCAGGAGACCTGCCAAGTGATTGTGAAGTGCGTTCCGTATGTCTTGTTGCCGCGTGAGCGCAACGCCTTCACTCAACTGAAGACGAGTTATTAATCTCCGCCGCCCCCTCTTATTTTCACGAATGACGTGAAACATGGATGTCATTTCGTCGTCTATCACATTCTGGGGCCTGGACCTTATTTGAAAGCCTTCTGCCTGCTGCCGCTGAAGTTTTAATAATTTTGCCTTAATTTTTTTAATCTGCATAAAATTTTCAGGTACAGTCACATCGGACTGGTAAAGCTCCCTGAGACAAGTAAAATAAAACTCAGACGTTTGCCGTTGCCACCAGGATTTGTCCCGAGCGTAGCGTTTAAACATTTTTGATAAAGTTGGTTTGGCATGTGTTATCCACCATTCAGTAACGGAGGCATACTGTGCAACCCGTCGTTCACATGCCTCCCATGTTTCGTTAAAGACACGGTGACAGTCAACATCGTTAAGGAGAGCATTGTTAAGTTTCCAGAAACCTCTGCCGCGAAATGTGCCTTGCTTGACCATGTTAACAGTACAAATATATGCGGCATGATCGGAAAAAATTGTGGGCCAAACTTCGGATTGGAGGACTTGAGTCTTCATACACGCCGATACATAGATTCTGTCTAGCCGGCTTGCAGAGTGGTTCGTGACATGAGTGAACCCAGGTGCCGCTCCGTGCGTATGCTCCCATGTGTCAATGAGGTTCATTTCTTGGACGATACGTTCTAGTTCTCCAGATTTGTTAAAATTAGGCGTCTGGTCTTTTGGACTTAAGACACAATTGAAGTCACCCGCAAAAATTATACGATCGTAGGTTCCCCTAAAAAGTGGGACTATGGCGCTTGTGAAGAACTCAGCCCTAGCACGCCTATTGCTACTGCCGGACGGGGCGTAAACATTGATTATGCGTGTCCGATGGAAAGTGACAGCGATCCCTCTATGATCAGGCAGTTTTTCTACGTCGGTCGCTACAATCCCTTCTTTTAACAGAATCGCCGTCCCTAAATTCGCACCGCTCCCGGAATTGGAGAGAGTAGTATAACCAGTTATTCGGTCAAGTTCAATCGCAGCGACTTCTTGAAGTAACAGAATATCGATATCCGCTGCGTATACAAAATCTTGTAAATTACGGAGCCGCCAGTACGACTGTATCTTATTGATGTTTAACGTGGCAATTTTATAGGCTTGGGGCTCGTTCATGGGAGAAGGCACATACTATTAATTAAACAGTCTTAGAAGGATGGCTAACGAAATTGAGGCCAAGCGCGTCAGTCGGAGTTCCTGTAGTTCCCGGTACGGTTGGTGTATGCTGCTCTGTGGGGGGTGCCGAAGATTCCGTCTCAATGGTCCGCATGACAGCCGCATCATTGCTCGCATCCAATACTTCCATTTCCCGTGCCCAATTCCCAGTGAGAGTGGCCTCTGACAAAAGCGATCCTGCGTTTCCTTGAGCGTGGGTATCCGGCAAAACGACTCTACTCGAGGTATCACTATCTTCCACCCGTCGTGGATTCACAGGGGGAGACACTACAGGATCAATGTCCATTCGACCAGACGCAGGGAGACCAACTTCAGAGGGTTCAGAAGTGTTCTGACACATTTGGCTGCTTATTCGTTTCGCTTTGTCGCGGAGCTGTGGGGCGAGCTGATTGGCTCCTTGATGTGCAAGTCTCCGCTTCTTTTTGGAAGGCTTCCTGTTAGGGTTCGCAGTATCATCAACATCCGAAGTGGACTGTTGACTCTGGGGTTGATCCGCCGGGAACACAGCGTCTGCTTCATCCTCAGTACCAGTGGCATCAACCACTGGGGAGTCATCCGTCGTTACCTCCATCTCTGAGTGTGGTAGCGGCGGTGCCGCGTCAGCACTCGGTTCTTTGACGTTATCGGCCAAAACATCGTTCAAACGAGGGGCATCTACAGGCGGGGTCGCGGGTGGAAGACCAGAAGCCGCGACAGCGTATGTCAGTGGCAGTGCCGTCGTCACAGGGGGGCTAGCGGCTTCACCGACAGGTATCTGCGTCACCCGTCTTTGTATACATTCAGAGCGCACGTGGCCGGGCGCACCACAGCCGGCACACGTTTTTGGCTGCCCATCATATATGACAATTCCGCGATGTCCACCTACGTAAATATATGAAGGTATGTGCTTCTGTATATCGATCTTAACCTGCCTGACGCCGTTAAGCACCGGAAATTTGTGGGCTTTGGACCAACGCTCCGCAAAATTGTTAATGACCCTCCCGTAAGGTGTCAATGCAGAATTTATTTGCGCGGCTGTTATTTCAAACGGGAGTTCGAAAATACGTGCCGTCCGGATGCCCAGTCCAGCATGCATAATGCTGACGTCACTGACGGTACCATCGCTATGTTTAAACTTCAGTACACCTCCACTGGACTCTACAATTCTATCACACAGTTCAGAGGACGTTAATTTCACATAAACAACACTAGTCACGATAGAGAAATTTATCCCCACAATGTCATCAAAAGTAATCTTAGCTGTTTCCTCTAACCATGCTTCAACTTCAAACGAATTTGGTTTCGAAAAGTTCCTATCAAAGGTAAACTTCAAGGTATCTTTCCTGTTAGTCGGATTCATAATTCCATATCAGATCCTACAGAACGGAACGAATACTAATAAGCAGACGCTGTAAGCACGCGACTCACCGCCTGACGTAAACACTTCCTGCCGCAGCGCGCTGGCCCTGGAGGTCCGCTCACCACCGCTGCCGCAGGCAGACTGCCTCCACTGAGCTAAAGAGGCGCGGCCTAGCGGTACTCTTGGGTACTTCGTCCTTACGGTCGTCTACATCATCAGACTTTAGCTGACAACACTTCATATTACCGGCTAATATTTGCACCTATGGCGACAAATTACTGCTTGGCTACACATCTGACACGTAACCGATGTGCTCTCCAAACAAAAACACTTGCATTTCAGAACATGTCTTTCACACATGTCTACAAAATCACCTTCACCTTCAAATACAGTTTCCTTGCCACTGACAGAGACGTAGGCAAAGTTTAAAGTTGCTATTTCCATTATATCTCGTTAATCAGAAAAACGGTAATTTACACCTGCAGCCGAACAAAATACTGTTCCGCCCAGCGTCTGGATCGAACCCACCACCCAGGGATTAAGAGTCTGACGCTCTACCGACTGAGCTAGCCGGCTACCTCGGTGAATACCTGCCGGGTAGAATGTCACACAGTACTCGTTTGGGTTGGGTGGTCCCATACAGAATCTCTCCATGATGCCTAATGTTTTCCTAACGTCACACTCGTCACGTACTTCACTTTTATGTCATAATCATTTCTGAGAGGTAAAGAAATTGCATGACAACATGCGGAGCTGGTGGCGTCAAAATTAACACACATACTTTATGTGACTCAAAAGCCGAACGAGTTACTTTCCGACGTTGTTTTAGATGTGCAAGTGATAGTCAAAACTCGCTGTGTCGGCACTCTGCCGACCATTTCGCTAGTTAACACCGGTCTTGTTGTGTGTGTTTCAAGCTCAAGAGCATCTCCAAGCAAAAAATGGTCAACAGCAACATTCAGACGGTTTCGTACTGCTCAATTGCTACATTAAAACGTTATGATTCTTTTTCAGAACTGGAAAAACACAAGCGTGACAGCATTCGAACCTGTAATCTTCAGATCCGAAGTCCGACGCCTTATCCATTAGGCCACACGGTCACTGACGACCAACATTTACATGTATACGACTCATCTCGAAACGCTCACACCCCTGAGGATTTGTGTTTTCGTTCTACACAGCCGCTGCCCCTTGCTCTTTCCCACCCATTCGTTACATTCAACCTCTGACGTGACCGACCAAATATAGACTGAGAAACAAGACCACACACTTTGTGCATTCGGAATCGAAGGCAGGGCGTCCCTCGCCGCATTTGCTACGATTGCCATTTGCTACTTCTGCAGAAGCGGCGGCGGCGACGACGACGACGACGACGACGACGAATATCGCGAGAGGCTCTGAGATATGTGAGGAATACATCTATAAAATGTAATTCAGACTGCCTCGTCCCACCTTATGCTGTACCGCTTTGGCAAATGCTTTATCTGCGCCATTCGCCTTAATCGCATCTGAGAGTAATTCTTAAAAAAACGCCTGTCGCTAATTGTTCGTCATCACAGGTACTGTTTGCTATACGGCCACGACGCGCAACTGATTTCCAAAATTCATCTTTCTCCTGTGAGAATGGAACTTACGACCCCTGGTTTAATAGACCAGTGCTCTACCACTGAGCTAAAGAGGCGCGGCCTAGCGGTACTCTTGGGTACTTCGTCCTTACGGTCGTCTACATCATCAGACTTTAGCTGACAACACTTCATATTACCGGCTAATATTTGCACCTATGGCGACAAATTACTGCTTGGCTACACATCTGACACGTAACCGATGTGCTCTCCAAACAAAAACACTTGCATTTCAGAACATGTCTTTCACACATGTCTACAAAATCACCTTCACCTTCAAATACAGTTTCCTTGCCACTGACAGAGACGTAGGCAAAGTTTAAAGTTGCTATTTCCATTATATCTCGTTAATCAGAAAAACGGTAATTTACACCTGCAGCCGAACAAAATACTGTTCCGCCCAGCGTCTGGATCGAACCCACCACCCAGGGATTAAGAGTCTGACGCTCTACCGACTGAGCTAGCCGGCTACCTCGGTGAATACCTGCCGGGTAGAATGTCACACAGTACTCGTTTGGGTTGGGTGGTCCCATACAGAATCTCTCCATGATGCCTAATGTTTTCCTAACGTCACACTCGTCACGTACTTCACTTTTATGTCATAATCATTTCTGAGAGGTAAAGAAATTGCATGACAACATGCGGAGCTGGTGGCGTCAAAATTAACACACATACTTTATGTGACTCAAAAGCCGAACGAGTTACTTTCCGACGTTGTTTTAGATGTGCAAGTGATAGTCAAAACTCGCTGTGTCGGCACTCTGCCGACCATTTCGCTAGTTAACACCGGTCTTGTTGTGTGTGTTTCAAGCTCAAGAGCATCTCCAAGCAAAAAATGGTCAACAGCAACATTCAGACGGTTTCGTACTGCTCAATTGCTACATTAAAACGTTATGATTCTTTTTCAGAACTGGAAAAACACAAGCGTGACAGCATTCGAACCTGTAATCTTCAGATCCGAAGTCCGACGCCTTATCCATTAGGCCACACGGTCACTGACGACCAACATTTACATGTATACGACTCATCTCGAAACGCTCACACCCCTGAGGATTTGTGTTTTCGTTCTACACAGCCGCTGCCCCTTGCTCTTTCCCACCCATTCGTTACATTCAACCTCTGACGTGACCGACCAAATATAGACTGAGAAACAAGACCACACACTTTGTGCATTCGGAATCGAAGGCAGGGCGGCCCTCGCCGCATTTGCTACGATTGCCATTTGCTACTTCTGCAGAAGCGGCGGCGGCGACGACGACGACGACGAATATCGCGAGAGGCTCTGAGATATGTGAGGAATACATCTATAAAATGTAATTCAGACTGCCTCGTCCCACCTTATGCTGTACCGCTTTGGCAAATGCTTTATCTGCGCCATTCGCCTTAATCGCATCTGAGAGTAATTCTTAAAAAAACGCCTGTCGCTAATTGTTCGTCATCACAGGTACTGTTTGCTATACGGCCACGACGCGCAACTGATTTCCAAAATTCATCTTTCTCCTGTGGGAATGGAACTTACGACCCCTGGTTTAATAGACCAGTGCTCTACCACTGAGCTAAAGAGGCGCGGCCTAGCAGTACTCTTGGGTACTTCGTCCTTACGGTCGTCTACATCATCAGACTTTAGCTGACAACACTTCATATTACCGGGTAATATTTGCTCTTATGGCGACAAATTACTGCTTGGCTACACATCTGACACGTAACCGATGTGCTCTCCAAACAAAAACACTTGCATTTCAGAACATGTCTTTCACACATGTCTACAAAATCACCTTCACCTTCAAATACAGTTTCCTTGCCACTGACAGAGACGTAGGCAAAGTTTAAAGTTGCTATTTCCATTATATCTCGTTAATCAGAAAAACGGTAATTTACACCTGCAGCGGAACAAAATACTGTTCCGCCCAGCGTCTGGATCGAACCCACGACCCAGGGATTAAAAGTCTGACGCTCTACCGACTGAGCTAGCCGGCTACCTCGGTGAATACCTGCCGGGTAGAACGTCACACAGTACTCGTTTGGGTTGGGTGGTCCCATACAGAATCTCTCCATGATGCCTAATGTTTTCCTAACGTCACACTCGTCACGTACTTCACTTTTATGTCATAATCATTTCTGAGAGGTAAAGAAATTGCATGACAACATGCACAGCTAGTGGCGTCAAAATTAACACACATACTTTATGTGACTCAAAAGCCGAACGAGTTACTTTCCGACGTTGTTTTAGATGTGCAAGTGATAGTCAAAACTCGCTGTGTCGGCACTATGCCGACCATTTCGCTAGTTAACACCGGTCTTGTTGTGTGTGTTACAAGCTCAAGAGCATCTCCAAGCAAAAAATGGTCAACAGCAACATTCAGACGGTTTCGTACTGCTCAATTGCTACATTAAAACGTTATGTTTCTTTTTCAGAACTGGAAAAACACAAGCGTGACAGCATTCGAACCTGTAATCTTCAGATCCGAAGTCCGACGCCTTATCCATTAGGCCACACGGTCACTGACGACCAACATTTACATGTATACGACTCATCTCGAAACGCTCACACCCCTGAGGATTTGTGTTTTCGTTCTACACAGCCGCTGCCCCTTGCTCTTTCCCACCCATTCGTTACATTCAACCTCTGACGTGACCGACCAAATATAGACTGAGAAACAAGACCACACACTTTGTGCATTCGGAATCGAAGGCAGGGCGGCCCTCGCCGCATTTGCTACGATTGCCATTTGCTACTTCTGCAGAAGCGGCGGCGGCGACGACGACGACGACGACGACGACGACGACGACGAATATCGCGAGAGGCTCTGAGATATGTGAGGAATACATCTATAAAATGTAATTCAGACTGCCTCGTCCCACCTTATGCTGTACCGCTTTGGCAAATGCTTTATCTGCGCCATTCGCCTTAATCGCATCTGAGAGTAATTCTTAAAAAAACGCCTGTCGCTAATTGTTCGTCATCACAGGTACTGTTTGCTATACGGCCACGACGCGCAACTGATTTCCAAAATTCATCTTTCTCCTGTGGGAATGGAACTTACGACCCCTGGTTTAATAGACCAGTGCTCTACCACTGAGCTAAAGAGGCGCGGCCTAGCAGTACTCTTGGGTACTTCGTCCTTACGGTCGTCTACATCATCAGACTTTAGCTGACAACACTTCATATTACCGGGTAATATTTGCACTTATGGCGACAAATTACTGCTTGGCTACACATCTGACACGTAACCGATGTGCTCTCCAAACAAAAACACTTGCATTTCAGAACATGTCTTTCACACATGTCTACAAAATCACCTTCACCTTCAAATACAGTTTCCTTGCCACTGACAGAGACGTAGGCAAAGTTTAAAGTTGCTATTTCCATTATATCTCGTTAATCAGAAAAACGGTAATTTACACCTGCAGCGGAACAAAATACTGTTCCGCCCAGCGTCTGGATCGAACCCACGACCCAGGGATTAAAAGTCTGACGCTCTACCGACTGAGCTAGCCGGCTACCTCGGTGAATACATGCCGGGTAGAACGTCACACAGTACTCGTTTGGGTTGGGTGGTCCCATACAGAATCTCTCCATGATGCCTAATGTTTTCCTAACGTCACACTCGTCACGTACTTCACTTTTATGTCATAATCATTTCTGAGAGGTAAAGAAATTGCATGACAACATGCAGAGCTAGTGGCGTCAAAATTAACACACATACTTTATGTGACTCAAAAGCCGAACGAGTTACTTTCCGACGTTGTTTTAGATGTGCAAGTGATAGTCAAAACTCGCTGTGTCGGCACTATGCCGACCATTTCGCTAGTTAACACCGGTCTTGTTGTGTGTGTTTCAAGCTCAAGAGCATCTCCAAGCAAAAAATGGTCAACAGCAACATTCAGACGGTTTCGTACTGCTCAATTGCTACATTAAAACGTTATGTTTCTTTTTCAGAACTGGAAAAACACAAGCGTGACAGCATTCGAACCTGTAATCTTCAGATCCGAAGTCCGACGCCTTATCCATTAGGCCACACGGTCACTGACGACCAACATTTACATGTATACGACTCATCTCGAAACGCTCACACCCCTGAGGATTTGTGTTTTCGTTCTACACAGCCGCTGCCCCTTGCTCTTTCCCACCCATTCGTTACATTCAACCTCTGACGTGACCGACCAAATATAGACTGAGAAACAAGACCACACACTTTGTGCATTCGGAATCGAAGGCAGGGCGTCCCTCGCCGCATTTGCTACGATTGCCATTTGCTACTTCTGCAGAAGCGGCGGCGGCGACGACGACGACGACGACGACGACGACGACGAATATCGCGAGAGGCTCTGAGATATGTGAGGAATACATCTATAAAATGTAATTCAGACTGCCTCGTCCCACCTTATGCTGTACCGCTTTGGCAAATGCTTTATCTGCGCCATTCGCCTTAATCGCATCTGAGAGTAATTCTTAAAAAAACGCCTGTCGCTAATTGTTCGTCATCACAGGTACTGTTTGCTATACGGCCACGACGCGCAACTGATTTCCAAAATTCATCTTTCTCCTGTGAGAATGGAACTTACGACCCCTGGTTTAATAGACCAGTGCTCTACCACTGAGCTAAAGAGGCGCGGCCTAGCGGTACTCTTGGGTACTTCGTCCTTACGGTCGTCTACATCATCAGACTTTAGCTGACAACACTTCATATTACCGGCTAATATTTGCACCTATGGCGACAAATTACTGCTTGGCTACACATCTGACACGTAACCGATGTGCTCTCCAAACAAAAACACTTGCATTTCAGAACATGTCGTTCACACATGTCTACAAAATCACCTTCACCTTCAAATACAGTTTCCTTGCCACTGACAGAGACGTAGGCAAAGTTTAAAGTTGCTATTTCCATTAAATCTCGTTAATCAGAAAAACGGTAATTTACACCAGCAGCGGAACAAAATACTGTTCCGCCCAGCGTCTGGATCGAACCCACGACCCAGGGATTAATAGTCTGACGCTCTACCGACTGAGCTAGCCGGCTACCTCGGTGAATACCTGCCGGGTAGAACGTCACACAGTACTCGTTTGGGTTGGGTGGTCCCATACAGAATCTCTCCATGATGCCTAATGTTTTCCTAACGTCACACTCGTCACGTACTTCACTTTTATGTCATAATCATTTCTGAGAGGTAAAGAAATTGCATGACAACATGCAGAGCTAGTGGCGTCAAAATTAACACACATACTTTATGTGACTCAAAAGCCGAACGAGTTACTTTCCGACGTTGTTTTAGATGTGCAAGTGATAGTCAAAACTCGCTGTGTCGGCACTCTGCCGACCATTTCGCTAGTTAACACCGGTCTTGTTGTGTGTGTTTCAAGCTCAAGAGCATCTCCAAGCAAAAAATGGTCAACAGCAACATTCAGACGGTTTCGTACTGCTCAATTGCTACATTAAAGCGTTATGTTACTTTTTCAGAACTGGAAAAACACAAGCGTGACAGCATTCGAACCTGTAATCTTCAGATCCGAAGTCCGACGCCTTATCCATTAGGCCACACGGTCACTGACGACCAACATTTACATGTATACGACTCATCTCGAAACGCTCACACCCCTGAGGATTTGTGTTTTCGTTCTACACAGCCGCTGCCCCTTGCTCTTTCCCACCCATTCGTTACATTCAACCTCTGACGGGACCGACCAAATATAGACTGAGAAACAAGACCACACACTTTGTGCATTCGGAATCGAAGGCAGGGCGTCCCTCGCCGCATTTACTACGATTGCCATTTGCTACTTCTGCAGAAGCGGCGGCGGCGACGACGACGACGACGACGACGACGACGACGACGAATATCGCGAGAGGCTCTGAGATATGTGAGGAATACATCTATAAAATGTAATTCAGACTGCCTCGTCCCACCTTATGCTGTACCGCTTTGGCAAATGCTTTATCTGCGCCATTCGCCTTAATCGCATCTGAGAGTAATTCTTAAAAAAACGCCTGTCGCTAATTGTTCGTCATCACAGGTACTGTTTGCTATACGGCCACGACGCGCAACTGATTTCCAAAATTCATCTTTCTCCTGTGGGAATGGAACTTACGACCCCTGGTTTAATAGACCAGTGCTCTACCACTGAGCTAAAGAGGCGCGGCCTAGCAGAACTCTTGGGTACTTCGTCCTTACGGTCGTCTACATCATCAGACTTTAGCTGACAACACTTCATATTACCGGGTAATATTTGCACTTATGGCGACAAATTACTGCTTGGCTACACATCTGACACGTAACCGATGTGCTCTCCAAACAAAAACACTTGCATTTCAGAACATGTCTTTCACACATGTCTACAAAATCACCTTCACCTTCAAATACAGTTTCCTTGCCACTGACAGAGACGTAGGCAAAGTTTAAAGTTGCTATTTCCATTATATCTCGTTAATCAGAAAAACGGTAATTTACACCAGCAGCGGAACAAAATACTGTTCCGCCCAGCGTCTGGATCGAACCCACGACGCAGGGATTAAGAGTCTGACGCTCTACCGACTGAGCTAGCCGGCTACCTCGGTGAATACCTGCCGGGTAGAACGTCACACAGTACTCGTTTGGGTTGGGTGGTCCCATACAGAATCTCTCCATGATGCCTAATGTTTTCCTAACGTCACACTCGTCACGTACTTCACTTTTATGTCATAATCATTTCTGAGAGGTAAAGAAATTGCATGACAACATGCAGAGCTAGTGGCGTCAAAATTAACACACATACTTTATGTGACTCAAAAGCCGAACGAGTTACTTTCCGACGTTGTTTTAGATGTGCAAGTGATAGTCAAAACTCGCTGTGTCGGCACTCTGCCGACCATTTCGCTAGTTAACACCGGTCTTGTTGTGTGTGTTTCAAGCTCAAGAGCATCTCCAAGCAAAAAATGGTCAACAGCAACATTCAGACGGTTTCGTACTGCTCAATTGCTACATTAAAACGTTATGTTTCTTTTTCAGAACTGGAAAAACACAAGCGTGACAGCATTCGAACCTGTAATCTTCAGATCCGAAGTCCGACGCCTTATCCATTAGGCCACACGGTCACTGACGACCAACATTTACATGTATACGACTCATCTCGAAACGCTCACACCCCTGAGGATTTGTGTTTTCGTTCTACACAGCCGCTGCCCCTTGCTCTTTCCCACCCATTCGTTACATTCAACCTCTGACGTGACCGACCAAATATAGACTGAGAAACAAGACCACACACTTTGTGCATTCGGAATCGAAGGCAGGGCGTCCCTCGCCGCATTTGCTACGATTGCCATTTGCTACTTCTGCAGAAGCGGCGGCGGCGACGACGACGACGACGACGACGACGACGAATATCGCGAGAGGCTCTGAGATATGTGAGGAATACATCTATAAAATGTAATTCAGACTGCCTCGTCCCACCTTATGCTGTACCGCTTTGGCAAATGCTTTATCTGCGCCATTCGCCTTAATCGCATCTGAGAGTAATTCTTAAAAAAACGCCTGTCGCTAATTGTTCGTCATCACAGGTACTGTTTGCTATACGGCCACGACGCGCAACTGATTTCCAAAATTCATCTTTCTCCTGTGGGAATGGAACTTACGACCCCTGGTTTAATAGACCAGTGCTCTACCACTGAGCTAAAGAGGCGCGGCCTAGCAGTACTCTTGGGTACTTCGTCCTTACGGTCGTCTACATCATCAGACTTTAGCTGACAACACTTCATATTACCGGGTAATATTTGCACTTATGGCGACAAATTACTGCTTGGCTACACATCTGACACGTAACCGATGTGCTCTCCAAACAAAAACACTTGCATTTCAGAACATGTCGTTCACACATGTCTACAAAATCACCTTCACCTTCAAATACAGTTTCCTTGCCACTGACAGAGACGTAGGCAAAGTTTAAAGTTGCTATTTCCATTAAATCTCGTTAATCAGAAAAACGGTAATTTACACCAGCAGCGGAACAAAATACTGTTCCGCCCAGCGTCTGGATCGAACCCACGACCCAGGGATTAATAGTCTGACGCTCTACCGACTGAGCTAGCCGGCTACCTCGGTGAATACCTGCCGGGTAGAACGTCACACAGTACTCGTTTGGGTTGGGTGGTCCCATACAGAATCTCTCCATGATGCCTAATGTTTTCCTAACGTCACACTCGTCACGTACTTCACTTTTATGTCATAATCATTTCTGAGAGGTAAAGAAATTGCATGACAACATGCAGAGCTAGTGGCGTCAAAATTAACACACATACTTTATGTGACTCAAAAGCCGAACGAGTTACTTTCCGACGTTGTTTTAGATGTGCAAGTGATAGTCAAAACTCGCTGTGTCGGCACTCTGCCGACCATTTCGCTAGTTAACACCGGTCTTGTTGTGTGTGTTTCAAGCTCAAGAGCATCTCCAAGCAAAAAATGGTCAACAGCAACATTCAGACGGTTTCGTACTGCTCAATTGCTACATTAAAGCGTTATGTTACTTTTTCAGAACTGGAAAAACACAAGCGTGACAGCATTCGAACCTGTAATCTTCAGATCCGAAGTCCGACGCCTTATCCATTAGGCCACACGGTCACTGACGACCAACATTTACATGTATACGACTCATCTCGAAACGCTCACACCCCTGAGGATTTGTGTTTTCGTTCTACACAGCCGCTGCCCCTTGCTCTTTCCCACCCATTCGTTACATTCAACCTCTGACGGGACCGACCAAATATAGACTGAGAAACAAGACCACACACTTTGTGCATTCGGAATCGAAGGCAGGGCGTCCCTCGCCGCATTTACTACGATTGCCATTTGCTACTTCTGCAGAAGCGGCGGCGGCGACGACGACGACGACGACGACGACGACGACGACGAATATCGCGAGAGGCTCTGAGATATGTGAGGAATACATCTATAAAATGTAATTCAGACTGCCTCGTCCCACCTTATGCTGTACCGCTTTGGCAAATGCTTTATCTGCGCCATTCGCCTTAATCGCATCTGAGAGTAATTCTTAAAAAAACGCCTGTCGCTAATTGTTCGTCATCACAGGTACTGTTTGCTATACGGCCACGACGCGCAACTGATTTCCAAAATTCATCTTTCTCCTGTGGGAATGGAACTTACGACCCCTGGTTTAATAGACCAGTGCTCTACCACTGAGCTAAAGAGGCGCGGCCTAGCAGAACTCTTGGGTACTTCGTCCTTACGGTCGTCTACATCATCAGACTTTAGCTGACAACACTTCATATTACCGGGTAATATTTGCACTTATGGCGACAAATTACTGCTTGGCTACACATCTGACACGTAACCGATGTGCTCTCCAAACAAAAACACTTGCATTTCAGAACATGTCTTTCACACATGTCTACAAAATCACCTTCACCTTCAAATACAGTTTCCTTGCCACTGACAGAGACGTAGGCAAAGTTTAAAGTTGCTATTTCCATTATATCTCGTTAATCAGAAAAACGGTAATTTACACCAGCAGCGGAACAAAATACTGTTCCGCCCAGCGTCTGGATCGAACCCACCACCCAGGGATTAAGAGTCTGACGCTCTACCGACTGAGCTAGCCGGCTACCTCGGTGAATACCTGCCGGGTAGAACGTCACACAGTACTCGTTTGGGTTGGGTGGTCCCATACAGAATCTCTCCATGATGCCTAATGTTTTCCTAACGTCACACTCGTCACGTACTTCACTTTTATGTCATAATCATTTCTGAGAGGTAAAGAAATTGCATGACAACATGCAGAGCTAGTGGCGTCAAAATTAACACACATACTTTATGTGACTCAAAAGCCGAACGAGTTACTTTCCGACGTTGTTTTAGATGTGCAAGTGATAGTCAAAACTCGCTGTGTCGGCACTCTGCCGACCATTTCGCTAGTTAACACCGGTCTTGTTGTGTGTGTTTCAAGCTCAAGAGCATCTCCAAGCAAAAAATGGTCAACAGCAACATTCAGACGGTTTCGTACTGCTCAATTGCTACATTAAAACGTTATGTTTCTTTTTCAGAACTGGAAAAACACAAGCGTGACAGCATTCGAACCTGTAATCTTCAGATCCGAAGTCCGACGCCTTATCCATTAGGCCACACGGTCACTGACGACCAACATTTACATGTATACGACTCATCTCGAAACGCTCACACCCCTGAGGATTTGTGTTTTCGTTCTACACAGCCGCTGCCCCTTGCTCTTTCCCACCCATTCGTTACATTCAACCTCTGACGTGACCGACCAAATATAGACTGAGAAACAAGACCACACACTTTGTGCATTCGGAATCGAAGGCAGGGCGTCCCTCGCCGCATTTGCTACGATTGCCATTTGCTACTTCTGCAGAAGCGGCGGCGGCGACGACGACGACGACGACGACGACGACGAATATCGCGAGAGGCTCTGAGATATGTGAGGAATACATCTATAAAATGTAATTCAGACTGCCTCGTCCCACCTTATGCTGTACCGCTTTGGCAAATGCTTTATCTGCGCCATTCGCCTTAATCGCATCTGAGAGTAATTCTTAAAAAAACGCCTGTCGCTAATTGTTCGTCATCACAGGTACTGTTTGCTATACGGCCACGACGCGCAACTGATTTCCAAAATTCATCTTTCTCCTGTGGGAATGGAACTTACGACCCCTGGTTTAATAGACCAGTGCTCTACCACTGAGCTAAAGAGGCGCGGCCTAGCAGTACTCTTGGGTACTTCGTCCTTACGGTCGTCTACATCATCAGACTTTAGCTGACAACACTTCATATTACCGGGTAATATTTGCACTTATGGCGACAAATTACTGCTTGGCTACACATCTGACACGTAACCGATGTGCTCTCCAAACAAAAACACTTGCATTTCAGAACATGTCTTTCACACATGTCTACAAAATCACCTTCACCTTCAAATACAGTTTCCTTGCCACTGACAGAGACGTAGGCAAAGTTTAAAGTTGCTATTTCCATTATATCTCGTTAATCAGAAAAACGGTAATTTACACCTGCAGCGGAACAAAATACTGTTCCGCCCAGCGTCTGGATCGAACCCACGACCCAGGGATTAAAAGTCTGACGCTCTACCGACTGAGCTAGCCGGCTACCTCGGTGAATACATGCCGGGTAGAACGTCACACAGTACTCGTTTGGGTTGGGTGGTCCCATACAGAATCTCTCCATGATGCCTAATGTTTTCCTAACGTCACACTCGTCACGTACTTCACTTTTATGTCATAATCATTTCTGAGAGGTAAAGAAATTGCATGACAACATGCAGAGCTAGTGGCGTCAAAATTAACACACATACTTTATGTGACTCAAAAGCCGAACGAGTTACTTTCCGACGTTGTTTTAGATGTGCAAGTGATAGTCAAAACTCGCTGTGTCGGCACTATGCCGACCATTTCGCTAGTTAACACCGGTCTTGTTGTGTGTGTTTCAAGCTCAAGAGCATCTCCAAGCAAAAAATGGTCAACAGCAACATTCAGACGGTTTCGTACTGCTCAATTGCTACATTAAAACGTTATGTTTCTTTTTCAGAACTGGAAAAACACAAGCGTGACAGCATTCGAACCTGTAATCTTCAGATCCGAAGTCCGACGCCTTATCCATTAGGCCACACGGTCACTGACGACCAACATTTACATGTATACGACTCATCTCGAAACGCTCACACCCCTGAGGATTTGTGTTTTCGTTCTACACAGCCGCTGCCCCTTGCTCTTTCCCACCCATTCGTTACATTCAACCTCTGACGTGACCGACCAAATATAGACTGAGAAACAAGACCACACACTTTGTGCATTCGGAATCGAAGGCAGGGCGTCCCTCGCCGCATTTGCTACGATTGCCATTTGCTACTTCTGCAGAAGCGGCGGCGGCGACGACGACGACGACGACGACGACGACGACGACGAATATCGCGAGAGGCTCTGAGATATGTGAGGAATACATCTATAAAATGTAATTCAGACTGCCTCGTCCCACCTTATGCTGTACCGCTTTGGCAAATGCTTTATCTGCGCCATTCGCCTTAATCGCATCTGAGAGTAATTCTTAAAAAAACGCCTGTCGCTAATTGTTCGTCATCACAGGTACTGTTTGCTATACGGCCACGACGCGCAACTGATTTCCAAAATTCATCTTTCTCCTGTGAGAATGGAACTTACGACCCCTGGTTTAATAGACCAGTGCTCTACCACTGAGCTAAAGAGGCGCGGCCTAGCGGTACTCTTGGGTACTTCGTCCTTACGGTCGTCTACATCATCAGACTTTAGCTGACAACACTTCATATTACCGGCTAATATTTGCACCTATGGCGACAAATTACTGCTTGGCTACACATCTGACACGTAACCGATGTGCTCTCCAAACAAAAACACTTGCATTTCAGAACATGTCGTTCACACATGTCTACAAAATCACCTTCACCTTCAAATACAGTTTCCTTGCCACTGACAGAGACGTAGGCAAAGTTTAAAGTTGCTATTTCCATTAAATCTCGTTAATCAGAAAAACGGTAATTTACACCAGCAGCGGAACAAAATACTGTTCCGCCCAGCGTCTGGATCGAACCCACGACCCAGGGATTAAGAGTCTGACGCTCTACCGACTGAGCTAGCCGGCTACCTCGGTGAATACCTGCCGGGTAGAACGTCACACAGTACTCGTTTGGGTTGGGTGGTCCCATACAGAATCTCTCCATGATGCCTAATGTTTTCCTAACGTCACACTCGTCACGTACTTCACTTTTATGTCATAATCATTTCTGAGAGGTAAAGAAATTGCATGACAACATGCAGAGCTAGTGGCGTCAAAATTAACACACATACTTTATGTGACTCAAAAGCCGAACGAGTTACTTTCCGACGTTGTTTTAGATGTGCAAGTGATAGTCAAAACTCGCTGTGTCGGCACTCTGCCGACCATTTCGCTAGTTAACACCGGTCTTGTTGTGTGTGTTTCAAGCTCAAGAGCATCTCCAAGCAAAAAATGGTCAACAGCAACATTCAGACGGTTTCGTACTGCTCAATTGCTACATTAAAGCGTTATGTTACTTTTTCAGAACTGGAAAAACACAAGCGTGACAGCATTCGAACCTGTAATCTTCAGATCCGAAGTCCGACGCCTTATCCATTAGGCCACACGGTCACTGACGACCAACATTTACATGTATACGACTCATCTCGAAACGCTCACACCCCTGAGGATTTGTGTTTTCGTTCTACACAGCCGCTGCCCCTTGCTCTTTCCCACCCATTCGTTACATTCAACCTCTGACGGGACCGACCAAATATAGACTGAGAAACAAGACCACACACTTTGTGCATTCGGAATCGAAGGCAGGGCGTCCCTCGCCGCATTTACTACGATTGCCATTTGCTACTTCTGCAGAAGCGGCGGCGGCGACGACGACGACGACGACGACGACGACGACGACGAATATCGCGAGAGGCTCTGAGATATGTGAGGAATACATCTATAAAATGTAATTCAGACTGCCTCGTCCCACCTTATGCTGTACCGCTTTGGCAAATGCTTTATCTGCGCCATTCGCCTTAATCGCATCTGAGAGTAATTCTTAAAAAAACGCCTGTCGCTAATTGTTCGTCATCACAGGTACTGTTTGCTATACGGCCACGACGCGCAACTGATTTCCAAAATTCATCTTTCTCCTGTGGGAATGGAACTTACGACCCCTGGTTTAATAGACCAGTGCTCTACCACTGAGCTAAAGAGGCGCGGCCTAGCAGAACTCTTGGGTACTTCGTCCTTACGGTCGTCTACATCATCAGACTTTAGCTGACAACACTTCATATTACCGGGTAATATTTGCACTTATGGCGACAAATTACTGCTTGGCTACACATCTGACACGTAACCGATGTGCTCTCCAAACAAAAACACTTGCATTTCAGAACATGTCTTTCACACATGTCTACAAAATCACCTTCACCTTCAAATACAGTTTCCTTGCCACTGACAGAGACGTAGGCAAAGTTTAAAGTTGCTATTTCCATTATATCTCGTTAATCAGAAAAACGGTAATTTACACCAGCAGCGGAACAAAATACTGTTCCGCCCAGCGTCTGGATCGAACCCACGACGCAGGGATTAAGAGTCTGACGCTCTACCGACTGAGCTAGCCGGCTACCTCGGTGAATACCTGCCGGGTAGAACGTCACACAGTACTCGTTTGGGTTGGGTGGTCCCATACAGAATCTCTCCATGATGCCTAATGTTTTCCTAACATCACACTCGTCACGTACTTCACTTTTATGTCATAATCATTTCTGAGAGGTAAAGAAATTGCATGACAACATGCAGAGCTAGTGGCGTCAAAATTAACACACATACTTTATGTGACTCAAAAGCCGAACGAGTTACTTTCCGACGTTGTTTTAGATGTGCAAGTGATAGTCAAAACTCGCTGTGTCGGCACTCTGCCGACCATTTCGCTAGTTAACACCGGTCTTGTTGTGTGTGTTTCAAGCTCAAGAGCATCTCCAAGCAAAAAATGGTCAACAGCAACATTCAGACGGTTTCGTACTGCTCAATTGCTACATTAAAACGTTATGTTTCTTTTTCAGAACTGGAAAAACACAAGCGTGACAGCATTCGAACCTGTAATCTTCAGATCCGAAGTCCGACGCCTTATCCATTAGGCCACACGGTCACTGACGACCAACATTTACATGTATACGACTCATCTCGAAACGCTCACACCCCTGAGGATTTGTGTTTTCGTTCTACACAGCCGCTGCCCCTTGCTCTTTCCCACCCATTCGTTACATTCAACCTCTGACGTGACCGACCAAATATAGACTGAGAAACAAGACCACACACTTTGTGCATTCGGAATCGAAGGCAGGGCGTCCCTCGCCGCATTTGCTACGATTGCCATTTGCTACTTCTGCAGAAGCGGCGGCGGCGACGACGACGACGACGACGACGACGACGAATATCGCGAGAGGCTCTGAGATATGTGAGGAATACATCTATAAAATGTAATTCAGACTGCCTCGTCCCACCTTATGCTGTACCGCTTTGGCAAATGCTTTATCTGCGCCATTCGCCTTAATCGCATCTGAGAGTAATTCTTAAAAAAACGCCTGTCGCTAATTGTTCGTCATCACAGGTACTGTTTGCTATACGGCCACGACGCGCAACTGATTTCCAAAATTCATCTTTCTCCTGTGAGAATGGAACTTACGACCCCTGGTGTAATAGACCAGTGCTCTACCACTGAGCTAAAGAGGCGCGGCCTAGCGGTACTCTTGGGTACTTCGTCCTTACGGTCGTCTACATCATCAGACTTTAGCTGACAACACTTCATATTACCGGCTAATATTTGCACCTATGGCGACAAATTACTGCTTGGCTACACATCTGACACGTAACCGATGTGCTCTCCAAACAAAAACACTTGCATTTCAGAACATGTCGTTCACACATGTCTACAAAATCACCTTCACCTTCAAATACAGTTTCCTTGCCACTGACAGAGACGTAGGCAAAGTTTAAAGTTGCTATTTCCATTAAATCTCGTTAATCAGAAAAACGGTAATTTACACCAGCAGCGGAACAAAATACTGTTCCGCCCAGCGTCTGGATCGAACCCACGACCCAGGGATTAAGAGTCTGACGCTCTACCGACTGAGCTAGCCGGCTACCTCGGTGAATACCTGCCGGGTAGAACGTCACACAGTACTCGTTTGGGTTGGGTGGTCCCATACAGAATCTCTCCATGATGCCTAATGTTTTCCTAACGTCACACTCGTCACGTACTTCACTTTTATGTCATAATCATTTCTGAGAGGTAAAGAAATTGCATGACAACATGCAGAGCTAGTGGCGTCAAAATTAACACACATACTTTATGTGACTCAAAAGCCGAACGAGTTACTTTCCGACGTTGTTTTAGATGTGCAAGTGATAGTCAAAACTCGCTGTGTCGGCACTCTGCCGACCATTTCGCTAGTTAACACCGGTCTTGTTGTGTGTGTTTCAAGCTCAAGAGCATCTCCAAGCAAAAAATGGTCAACAGCAACATTCAGACGGTTTCGTACTGCTCAATTGCTACATTAAAGCGTTATGTTACTTTTTCAGAACTGGAAAAACACAAGCGTGACAGCATTCGAACCTGTAATCTTCAGATCCGAAGTCCGACGCCTTATCCATTAGGCCACACGGTCACTGACGACCAACATTTACATGTATACGACTCATCTCGAAACGCTCACACCCCTGAGGATTTGTGTTTTCGTTCTACACAGCCGCTGCCCCTTGCTCTTTCCCACCCATTCGTTACATTCAACCTCTGACGGGACCGACCAAATATAGACTGAGAAACAAGACCACACACTTTGTGCATTCGGAATCGAAGGCAGGGCGTCCCTCGCCGCATTTACTACGATTGCCATTTGCTACTTCTGCAGAAGCGGCGGCGGCGACGACGACGACGACGACGACGACGACGACGACGAATATCGCGAGAGGCTCTGAGATATGTGAGGAATACATCTATAAAATGTAATTCAGACTGCCTCGTCCCACCTTATGCTGTACCGCTTTGGCAAATGCTTTATCTGCGCCATTCGCCTTAATCGCATCTGAGAGTAATTCTTAAAAAAACGCCTGTCGCTAATAGTTCGTCATCACAGGTACTGTTTGCTATACGGCCACGACGCGCAACTGATTTCCAAAATTCATCTTTCTCCTGTGGGAATGGAACTTACGACCCCTGGTTTAATAGACCAGTGCTCTACCACTGAGCTAAAGAGGCGCGGCCTAGCAGAACTCTTGGGTACTTCGTCCTTACGGTCGTCTACATCATCAGACTTTAGCTGACAACACTTCATATTACCGGGTAATATTTGCACTTATGGCGACAAATTACTGCTTGGCTACACATCTGACACGTAACCGATGTGCTCTCCAAACAAAAACACTTGCATTTCAGAACATGTCTTTCACACATGTCTACAAAATCACCTTCACCTTCAAATACAGTTTCCTTGCCACTGACAGAGACGTAGGCAAAGTTTAAAGTTGCTATTTCCATTATATCTCGTTAATCAGAAAAACGGTAATTTACACCAGCAGCGGAACAAAATACTGTTCCGCCCAGCGTCTGGATCGAACCCACGACGCAGGGATTAAGAGTCTGACGCTCTACCGACTGAGCTAGCCGGCTACCTCGGTGAATACCTGCCGGGTAGAACGTCACACAGTACTCGTTTGGGTTGTGTGGTCCCATACAGAATCTCTCCATGATGCCTAATGTTTTCCTAACGTCACACTCGTCACGTACTTCACTTTTATGTCATAATCATTTCTGAGAGGTAAAGAAATTGCATGACAACATGCAGAGCTAGTGGCGTCAAAATTAACACACATACTTTATGTGACTCAAAAGCCGAACGAGTTACTTTCCGACGTTGTTTTAGATGTGCAAGTGATAGTCAAAACTCGCTGTGTCGGCACTCTGCCGACCATTTCGCTAGTTAACACCGGTCTTGTTGTGTGTGTTTCAAGCTCAAGAGCATCTCCAAGCAAAAAATGGTCAACAGCAACATTCAGACGGTTTCGTACTGCTCAATTGCTACATTAAAGCGTTATGTTACTTTTTCAGAACTGGAAAAACACAAGCGTGACAGCATTCGAACCTGTAATCTTCAGATCCGAAGTCCGACGCCTTATCCATTAGGCCACACGGTCACTGACGACCAACATTTACATGTATACGACTCATCTCGAAACGCTCACACCCCTGAGGATTTGTGTTTTCGTTCTACACAGCCGCTGCCCCTTGCTCTTTCCCACCCATTCGTTACATTCAACCTCTGACGGGACCGACCAAATATAGACTGAGAAACAAGACCACACACTTTGTGCATTCGGAATCGAAGGCAGGGCGTCCCTCGCCGCATTTACTACGATTGCCATTTGCTACTTCTGCAGAAGCGGCGGCGGCGACGACGACGACGACGACGACGACGACGACGACGAATATCGCGAGAGGCTCTGAGATATGTGAGGAATACATCTATAAAATGTAATTCAGACTGCCTCGTCCCACCTTATGCTGTACCGCTTTGGCAAATGCTTTATCTGCGCCATTCGCCTTAATCGCATCTGAGAGTAATTCTTAAAAAAACGCCTGTCGCTAATTGTTCGTCATCACAGGTACTGTTTGCTATACGGCCACGACGCGCAACTGATTTCCAAAATTCATCTTTCTCCTGTGGGAATGGAACTTACGACCCCTGGTTTAATAGACCAGTGCTCTACCACTGAGCTAAAGAGGCGCGGCCTAGCAGAACTCTTGGGTACTTCGTCCTTACGGTCGTCTACATCATCAGACTTTAGCTGACAACACTTCATATTACCGGGTAATATTTGCACTTATGGCGACAAATTACTGCTTGGCTACACATCTGACACGTAACCGATGTGCTCTCCAAACAAAAACACTTGCATTTCAGAACATGTCTTTCACACATGTCTACAAAATCACCTTCACCTTCAAATACAGTTTCCTTGCCACTGACAGAGACGTAGGCAAAGTTTAAAGTTGCTATTTCCATTATATCTCGTTAATCAGAAAAACGGTAATTTACACCAGCAGCGGAACAAAATACTGTTCCGCCCAGCGTCTGGATCGAACCCACGACGCAGGGATTAAGAGTCTGACGCTCTACCGACTGAGCTAGCCGGCTACCTCGGTGAATACCTGCCGGGTAGAACGTCACACAGTACTCGTTTGGGTTGTGTGGTCCCATACAGAATCTCTCCATGATGCCTAATGTTTTCCTAACGTCACACTCGTCACGTACTTCACTTTTATGTCATAATCATTTCTGAGAGGTAAAGAAATTGCATGACAACATGCAGAGCTAGTGGCGTCAAAATTAACACACATACTTTATGTGACTCAAAAGCCGAACGAGTTACTTTCCGACGTTGTTTTAGATGTGCAAGTGATAGTCAAAACTCGCTGTGTCGGCACTCTGCCAACCATTTCGCTAGTTAACACCGGTCTTGTTGTGTGTGTTTCAAGCTCAAGAGCATCTCCAAGCAAAAAATGGTCAACAGCAACATTCAGACGGTTTCGTACTGCTCAATTGCTACATTAAAACGTTATGTTTCTTTTTCAGAACTGGAAAAACACAAGCGTGACAGCATTCGAACCTGTAATCTTCAGATCCGAAGTCCGACGCCTTATCCATTAGGCCACACGGTCACTGACGACCAACATTTACATGTATACGACTCATCTCGAAACGCTCACACCCCTGAGGATTTGTGTTTTCGTTCTACACAGCCGCTGCCCCTTGCTCTTTCCCACCCATTCGTTACATTCAACCTCTGACGTGACCGACCAAATATAGACTGAGAAACAAGACCACACACTTTGTGCATTCGGAATCGAAGGCAGGGCGTCCCTCGCCGCATTTGCTACGATTGCCATTTGCTACTTCTGCAGAAGCGGCGGCGGCGACGACGACGACGACGACGACGACGACGACGACGAATATCGCGAGAGGCTCTGAGATATGTGAGGAATACATCTATAAAATGTAATTCAGACTGCCTCGTCCCACCTTATGCTGTACCGCTTTGGCAAATGCTTTATCTGCGCCATTCGCCTTAATCGCATCTGAGAGTAATTCTTAAAAAAACGCCTGTCGCTAATTGTTCGTCATCACAGGTACTGTTTGCTATACGGCCACGACGCGCAACTGATTTCCAAAATTCATCTTTCTCCTGTGAGAATGGAACTTACGACCCCTGGTGTAATAGACCAGTGCTCTACCACTGAGCTAAAGAGGCGCGGCCTAGCGGTACTCTTGGGTACTTCGTCCTTACGGTCGTCTACATCATCAGACTTTAGCTGACAACACTTCATATTACCGGCTAATATTTGCACCTATGGCGACAAATTACTGCTTGGCTACACATCTGACACGTAACCGATGTGCTCTCCAAACAAAAACACTTGCATTTCAGAACATGTCGTTCACACATGTCTACAAAATCACCTTCACCTTCAAATACAGTTTCCTTGCCACTGACAGAGACGTAGGCAAAGTTTAAAGTTGCTATTTCCATTAAATCTCGTTAATCAGAAAAACGGTAATTTACACCAGCAGCGGAACAAAATACTGTTCCGCCCAGCGTCTGGATCGAACCCACGACCCAGGGATTAAGAGTCTGACGCTCTACCGACTGAGCTAGCCGGCTACCTCGGTGAATACCTGCCGGGTAGAACGTCACACAGTACTCGTTTGGGTTGGGTGGTCCCATACAGAATCTCTCCATGATGCCTAATGTTTTCCTAACGTCACACTCGTCACGTACTTCACTTTTATGTCATAATCATTTCTGAGAGGTAAAGAAATTGCATGACAACATGCAGAGCTAGTGGCGTCAAAATTAACACACATACTTTATGTGACTCAAAAGCCGAACGAGTTACTTTCCGACGTTGTTTTAGATGTGCAAGTGATAGTCAAAACTCGCTGTGTCGGCACTCTGCCGACCATTTCGCTAGTTAACACCGGTCTTGTTGTGTGTGTTTCAAGCTCAAGAGCATCTCCAAGCAAAAAATGGTCAACAGCAACATTCAGACGGTTTCGTACTGCTCAATTGCTACATTAAAGCGTTATGTTACTTTTTCAGAACTGGAAAAACACAAGCGTGACAGCATTCGAACCTGTAATCTTCAGATCCGAAGTCCGACGCCTTATCCATTAGGCCACACGGTCACTGACGACCAACATTTACATGTATACGACTCATCTCGAAACGCTCACACCCCTGAGGATTTGTGTTTTCGTTCTACACAGCCGCTGCCCCTTGCTCTTTCCCACCCATTCGTTACATTCAACCTCTGACGGGACCGACCAAATATAGACTGAGAAACAAGACCACACACTTTGTGCATTCGGAATCGAAGGCAGGGCGTCCCTCGCCGCATTTACTACGATTGCCATTTGCTACTTCTGCAGAAGCGGCGGCGGCGACGACGACGACGACGACGACGACGACGACGACGAATATCGCGAGAGGCTCTGAGATATGTGAGGAATACATCTATAAAATGTAATTCAGACTGCCTC
This sequence comes from Schistocerca gregaria, assembly GCF_023897955.1. Classification (NCBI taxonomy): domain Eukaryota; kingdom Metazoa; phylum Arthropoda; class Insecta; order Orthoptera; family Acrididae; genus Schistocerca; species Schistocerca gregaria. The sequence continues at coordinate 247,833 of NW_026062387.1, forward strand.
GTCCCACCTTATGCTGTACCGCTTTGGCAAATGCTTTATCTGCGCCATTCGCCTTAATCGCATCTGAGAGTAATTCTTAAAAAAACGCCTGTCGCTAATTGTTCGTCATCACAGGTACTGTTTGCTATACGGCCACGACGCGCAACTGATTTCCAAAATTCATCTTTCTCCTGTGGGAATGGAACTTACGACCCCTGGTTTAATAGACCAGTGCTCTACCACTGAGCTAAAGAGGCGCGGCCTAGCAGTACTCTTGGGTACTTCGTCCTTACGGTCGTCTACATCATCAGACTTTAGCTGACAACACTTCATATTACCGGGTAATATTTGCACTTATGGCGACAAATTACTGCTTGGCTACACATCTGACACGTAACCGATGTGCTCTCCAAACAAAAACACTTGCATTTCAGAACATGTCTTTCACACATGTCTACAAAATCACCTTCACCTTCAAATACAGTTTCCTTGCCACTGACAGAGACGTAGGCAAAGTTTAAAGTTGCTATTTCCATTATATCTCGTTAATCAGAAAAACGGTAATTTACACCAGCAGCGGAACAAAATACTGTTCCGCCCAGCGTCTGGATCGAACCCACGACGCAGGGATTAAGAGTCTGACGCTCTACCGACTGAGCTAGCCGGCTACCTCGGTGAATACCTGCCGGGTAGAACGTCACACAGTACTCGTTTGGGTTGGGTGGTCCCATACAGAATCTCTCCATGATGCCTAATGTTTTCCTAACGTCACACTCGTCACGTACTTCACTTTTATGTCATAATCATTTCTGAGAGGTAAAGAAATTGCATGACAACATGCAGTTCTAGTGGCGTCAAAATTAACACACATACTTTATGTGACTCAAAAGCCGAACGAGTTACTTTCCGACGTTGTTTTAGATGTGCAAGTGATAGTCAAAACTCGCTGTGTCGGCACTCTGCCGACCATTTCGCTAGTTAACACCGGTCTTGTTGTGTGTGTTTCAAGCTCAAGAGCATCTCCAAGCAAAAAATGGTCAACAGCAACATTCAGACGGTTTCGTACTGCTCAATTGCTACATTAAAACGTTATGTTTCTTTTTCAGAACTGGAAAAACACAAGCGTGACAGCATTCGAACCTGTAATCTTCAGATCCGAAGTCCGACGCCTTATCCATTAGGCCACACGGTCACTGACGACCAACATTTACATGTATACGACTCATCTCGAAACGCTCACACCCCTGAGGATTTGTGTTTTCGTTCTACACAGCCGCTGCCCCTTGCTCTTTCCCACCCATTCGTTACATTCAACCTCTGACGTGACCGACCAAATATAGACTGAGAAACAAGACCACACACTTTGTGCATTCGGAATCGAAGGCAGGGCGTCCCTCGCCGCATTTGCTACGATTGCCATTTGCTACTTCTGCAGAAGCGGCGGCGGCGACGACGACGACGACGACGATGACGACGACGACGACGAATATCGCGAGAGGCTCTGAGATATGTGAGGAATACATCTATAAAATGTAATTCAGACTGCCTCGTCCCACCTTATGCTGTACCGCTTTGGCAAATGCTTTATCTGCGCCATTCGCCTTAATAGCATCTGAGAGTAATTCTTAAAAAAACGCCTGTCGCTAATTGTTCGTCATCACAGGTACTGTTTGCTATACGGCCACGACGCGCAACTGATTTCCAAAATTCATCTTTCTCCTGTGAGAATGGAACTTACGACCCCTGGTTTAATAGACCAGTGCTCTACCACTGAGCTAAAGAGGCGCGGCCTAACGGTACTCTTGGGTACTTCGTCCTTACGGTCGTCTACATCATCAGACTTTAGCTGACAACACTTCATATTACCGGCTAATATTTGCACCTATGGCGACAAATTACTGCTTGGCTACACATCTGACACGTAACCGATGTGCTCTCCAAACAAAAACACTTGCATTTCAGAACATGTCTTTCACACATGTCTACAAAATCACCTTCACCTTCAAATACAGTTTCCTTGCCACTGACAGAGACGTAGGCAAAGTTTAAAGTTGCTATTTCCATTAAATCTCGTTAGTCAGAAAAACGGTAATTTACACCAGCAGCGGAACAAAATACTGTTCCGCCCAGCGTCTGGATCGAACCCACGACCCAGGCATTAAGAGTCTGACGCTCTACCGACTGAGCTAGCCGGCTACCTCGGTGAATACCTGCCGGGTAGAACGTCACACAGTACTCGTTTGGGTTGGGTGGTCCCATACAGAATCTCTCCATGATGCCTAATGTTTTCCTAACGTCACACTCGTCACGTACTTCACTTTTATGTCATAATCATTTCTGAGAGGTAAAGAAATTGCATGACAACATGCAGAGCTAGTGGCGTCAAAATTAACACACATACTTTATGTGACTCAAAAGCCGAACGAGTTACTTTCCGACGTTGTTTTAGATGTGCAAGTGATAGTCAAAACTCGCTGTGTCGGCACTCTGCCGACCATTTCGCTAGTTAACACCGGTCTTGTTGTGTGTGTTTCAAGCTCAAGAGCATCTCCAAGCAAAAAATGGTCAACAGCAACATTCAGACGGTTTCGTACTGCTCAATTGCTACATTAAAACGTTATGTTTCTTTTTCAGAACTGGAAAAACACAAGCGTGACAGCATTCGAACCTGTAATCTTCAGATCCGAAGTCCGACGCCTTATCCATTAGGCCACACGGTCACTGACGACCAACATTTACATGTATACGACTCATCTCGAAACGCTCACACCCCTGAGGATTTGTGTTTTCGTTCTACACAGCCGCTGCCCCTTGCTCTTTCCCACCCATTCGTTACATTCAACCTCTGACGTGACCGACCAAATATAGACTGAGAAACAAGACCACACACTTTGTGCATTCGGAATCGAAGGCAGGGCGTCCCTCGCCGCATTTGCTACGATTGCCATTTGCTACTTCTGCAGAAGCGGCGGCGGCGACGACGACGACGACGACGACGACGACGACGACGACGACGACGAATATCGCGAGAGGCTCTGAGATATGTGAGGAATACATCTATAAAATGTAATTCAGACTGCCTCGTCCCACCTTATGCTGTACCGCTTTGGCAAATGCTTTATCTGCGCCATTCGCCTTAATCGCATCTGAGAGTAATTCTTAAAAAAACGCCTGTCGCTAATTGTTCGTCATCACAGGTACTGTTTGCTATACGGCCACGACGCGCAACTGATTTCCAAAATTCATCTTTCTCCTGTGAGAATGGAACTTACGACCCCTGGTTTAATAGACCAGTGCTCTACCACTGAGCTAAAGAGGCGCGGCCTAGCGGTACTCTTGGGTACTTCGTCCTTACGGTCGTCTACATCATCAGACTTTAGCTGACAACACTTCATATTACCGGCTAATATTTGCACCTATGGCGACAAATTACTGCTTGGCTACACATCTGACACGTAACCGATGTGCTCTCCAAACAAAAACACTTGCATTTCAGAACATGTCGTTCACACATGTCTACAAAATCACCTTCACCTTCAAATACAGTTTCCTTGCCACTGACAGAGACGTAGGCAAAGTTTAAAGTTGCTATTTCCATTAAATCTCGTTAATCAGAAAAACGGTAATTTACACCAGCAGCGGAACAAAATACTGTTCCGCCCAGCGTCTGGATCGAACCCACGACCCAGGGATTAAGAGTCTGACGCTCTACCGACTGAGCTAGCCGGCTACCTCGGTGAATACCTGCCGGGTAGAACGTCACACAGTACTCGTTTGGGTTGGGTGGTCCCATACAGAATCTCTCCATGATGCCTAATGTTTTCCTAACGTCACACTCGTCACGTACTTCACTTTTATGTCATAATCATTTCTGAGAGGTAAAGAAATTGCATGACAACATGCAGAGCTAGTGGCGTCAAAATTAACACACATACTTTATGTGACTCAAAAGCCGAACGAGTTACTTTCCGACGTTGTTTTAGATGTGCAAGTGATAGTCAAAACTCGCTGTGTCGGCACTCTGCCGACCATTTCGCTAGTTAACACCGGTCTTGTTGTGTGTGTTTCAAGCTCAAGAGCATCTCCAAGCAAAAAATGGTCAACAGCAACATTCAGACGGTTTCGTACTGCTCAATTGCTACATTAAAGCGTTATGTTACTTTTTCAGAACTGGAAAAACACAAGCGTGACAGCATTCGAACCTGTAATCTTCAGATCCGAAGTCCGACGCCTTATCCATTAGGCCACACGGTCACTGACGACCAACATTTACATGTATACGACTCATCTCGAAACGCTCACACCCCTGAGGATTTGTGTTTTCGTTCTACACAGCCGCTGCCCCTTGCTCTTTCCCACCCATTCGTTACATTCAACCTCTGACGGGACCGACCAAATATAGACTGAGAAACAAGACCACACACTTTGTGCATTCGGAATCGAAGGCAGGGCGTCCCTCGCCGCATTTACTACGATTGCCATTTGCTACTTCTGCAGAAGCGGCGGCGGCGACGACGACGACGACGACGACGACGACGACGACGAATATCGCGAGAGGCTCTGAGATATGTGAGGAATACATCTATAAAATGTAATTCAGACTGCCTCGTCCCACCTTATGCTGTACCGCTTTGGCAAATGCTTTATCTGCGCCATTCGCCTTAATCGCATCTGAGAGTAATTCTTAAAAAAACGCCTGTCGCTAATTGTTCGTCATCACAGGTACTGTTTGCTATACGGCCACGACGCGCAACTGATTTCCAAAATTCATCTTTCTCCTGTGGGAATGGAACTTACGACCCCTGGTTTAATAGACCAGTGCTCTACCACTGAGCTAAAGAGGCGCGGCCTAGCAGTACTCTTGGGTACTTCGTCCTTACGGTCGTCTACATCATCAGACTTTAGCTGACAACACTTCATATTACCGGGTAATATTTGCACTTATGGCGACAAATTACTGCTTGGCTACACATCTGACACGTAACCGATGTGCTCTCCAAACAAAAACACTTGCATTTCAGAACATGTCTTTCACACATGTCTACAAAATCACCTTCACCTTCAAATACAGTTTCCTTGCCACTGACAGAGACGTAGGCAAAGTTTAAAGTTGCTATTTCCATTATATCTCGTTAATCAGAAAAACGGTAATTTACACCAGCAGCGGAACAAAATACTGTTCCGCCCAGCGTCTGGATCGAACCCACGACGCAGGGATTAAGAGTCTGACGCTCTACCGACTGAGCTAGCCGGCTACCTCGGTGAATACCTGCCGGGTAGAACGTCACACAGTACTCGTTTGGGTTGGGTGGTCCCATACAGAATCTCTCCATGATGCCTAATGTTTTCCTAACGTCACACTCGTCACGTACTTCACTTTTATGTCATAATCATTTCTGAGAGGTAAAGAAATTGCATGACAACATGCAGAGCTAGTGGCGTCAAAATTAACACACATACTTTATGTGACTCAAAAGCCGAACGAGTTACTTTCCGACGTTGTTTTAGATGTGCAAGTGATAGTCAAAACTCGCTGTGTCGGCACTCTGCCGACCATTTCGCTAGTTAACACCGGTCTTGTTGTGTGTGTTTCAAGCTCAAGAGCATCTCCAAGCAAAAAATGGTCAACAGCAACATTCAGACGGTTTCGTACTGCTCAATTGCTACATTAAAACGTTATGTTTCTTTTTCAGAACTGGAAAAACACAAGCGTGACAGCATTCGAACCTGTAATCTTCAGATCCGAAGTCCGACGCCTTATCCATTAGGCCACACGGTCACTGACGACCAACATTTACATGTATACGACTCATCTCGAAACGCTCACACCCCTGAGGATTTGTGTTTTCGTTCTACACAGCCGCTGCCCCTTGCTCTTTCCCACCCATTCGTTACATTCAACCTCTGACGTGACCGACCAAATATAGACTGAGAAACAAGACCACACACTTTGTGCATTCGGAATCGAAGGCAGGGCGTCCCTCGCCGCATTTGCTACGATTGCCATTTGCTACTTCTGCAGAAGCGGCGGCGGCGACGACGACGACGACGACGATGACGACGACGACGACGAATATCGCGAGAGGCTCTGAGATATGTGAGGAATACATCTATAAAATGTAATTCAGACTGCCTCGTCCCACCTTATGCTGTACCGCTTTGGCAAATGCTTTATCTGCGCCATTCGCCTTAATCGCATCTGAGAGTAATTCTTAAAAAAACGCCTGTCGCTAATTGTTCGTCATCACAGGTACTGTTTGCTATACGGCCACGACGCGCAACTGATTTCCAAAATTCATCTTTCTCCTGTGGGAATGGAACTTACGACCCCTGGTTTAATAGACCAGTGCTCTACCACTGAGCTAAAGAGGCGCGGCCTAGCGGTACTCTTGGGTACTTCGTCCTTACGGTCGTCTACATCATCAGACTTTAGCTGACAACACTTCATATTACCGGCTAATATTTGCACCTATGGCGACAAATTACTGCTTGGCTACACATCTGACACGTAACCGATGTGCTCTCCAAACAAAAACACTTGCATTTCAGAACATGTCGTTCACACATGTCTACAAAATCACCTTCACCTTCAAATACAGTTTCCTTGCCACTGACAGAGACGTAGGCAAAGTTTAAAGTTGCTATTTCCATTAAATCTCGTTAATCAGAAAAACGGTAATTTACACCAGCAGCGGAACAAAATACTGTTCCGCCCAGCGTCTGGATCGAACCCACGACCCAGGGATTAAGAGTCTGACGCTCTACCGACTGAGCTAGCCGGCTACCTCGGTAAATACCTGCCGGGTAGAACGTCACACAGTACTCGTTTGGGTTGGGTGGTCCCATACAGAATCTCTCCATGATGCCTAATGTTTTCCTAACGTCACACTCGTCACGTACTTCACTTTTATGTCATAATCATTTCTGAGAGGTAAAGAAATTGCATGACAACATGCAGAGCTAGTGGCGTCAAAATTAACACACATACTTTATGTGACTCAAAAGCCGAACGAGTTACTTTCCGACGTTGTTTTAGATGTGCAAGTGATAGTCAAAACTCGCTGTGTCGGCACTCTGCCGACCATTTCGCTAGTTAACACCGGTCTTGTTGTGTGTGTTTCAAGCTCAAGAGCATCTCCAAGCAAAAAATGGTCAACAGCAACATTCAGACGGTTTCGTACTGCTCAATTGCTACATTAAAACGTTATGTTTCTTTTTCAGAACTGGAAAAACACAAGCGTGACAGCATTCGAACCTGTAATCTTCAGATCCGAAGTCCGACGCCTTATCCATTAGGCCACACGGTCACTGACGACCAACATTTACATGTATACGACTCATCTCGAAACGCTCACACCCCTGAGGATTTGTGTTTTCGTTCTACACAGCCGCTGCCCCTTGCTCTTTCCCACCCATTCGTTACATTCAACCTCTGACGTGACCGACCAAATATAGACTGAGAAACAAGACCACACACTTTGTGCATTCGGAATCGAAGGCAGGGCGTCCCTCGCCGCATTTGCTACGATTGCCATTTGCTACTTCTGCAGAAGCGGCGGCGGCGACGACGACGACGACGACGATGACGACGACGACGACGAATATCGCGAGAGGCTCTGAGATATGTGAGGAATACATCTATAAAATGTAATTCAGACTGCCTCGTCCCACCTTATGCTGTACCGCTTTGGCAAATGCTTTATCTGCGCCATTCGCCTTAATCGCATCTGAGAGTAATTCTTAAAAAAACGCCTGTCGCTAATTGTTCGTCATCACAGGTACTGTTTGCTATACGGCCACGACGCGCAACTGATTTCCAAAATTCATCTTTCTCCTGTGGGAATGGAACTTACGACCCCTGGTTTAATAGACCAGTGCTCTACCACTGAGCTAAAGAGGCGCGGCCTAGCGGTACTCTTGGGTACTTCGTCCTTACGGTCGTCTACATCATCAGACTTTAGCTGACAACACTTCATATTACCGGCTAATATTTGCACCTATGGCGACAAATTACTGCTTGGCTACACATCTGACACGTAACCGATGTGCTCTCCAAACAAAAACACTTGCATTTCAGAACATGTCGTTCACACATGTCTACAAAATCACCTTCACCTTCAAATACAGTTTCCTTGCCACTGACAGAGACGTAGGCAAAGTTTAAAGTTGCTATTTCCATTAAATCTCGTTAATCAGAAAAACGGTAATTTACACCAGCAGCGGAACAAAATACTGTTCCGCCCAGCGTCTGGATCGAACCCACGACCCAGGGATTAAGAGTCTGACGCTCTACCGACTGAGCTAGCCGGCTACCTCGGTGAATACCTGCCGGGTAGAACGTCACACAGTACTCGTTTGGGTTGGGTGGTCCCATACAGAATCTCTCCATGATGCCTAATGTTTTCCTAACGTCACACTCGTCACGTACTTCACTTTTATGTCATAATCATTTCTGAGAGGTAAAGAAATTGCATGACAACATGCAGAGCTAGTGGCGTCAAAATTAACACACATACTTTATGTGACTCAAAAGCCGAACGAGTTACTTTCCGACGTTGTTTTAGATGTGCAAGTGATAGTCAAAACTCGCTGTGTCGGCACTCTGCCGACCATTTCGCTAGTTAACACCGGTCTTGTTGTGTGTGTTTCAAGCTCAAGAGCATCTCCAAGCAAAAAATGGTCAACAGCAACATTCAGACGGTTTCGTACTGCTCAATTGCTACATTAAAGCGTTATGTTACTTTTTCAGAACTGGAAAAACACAAGCGTGACAGCATTCGAACCTGTAATCTTCAGATCCGAAGTCCGACGCCTTATCCATTAGGCCACACGGTCACTGACGACCAACATTTACATGTATACGACTCATCTCGAAACGCTCACACCCCTGAGGATTTGTGTTTTCGTTCTACACAGCCGCTGCCCCTTGCTCTTTCCCACCCATTCGTTACATTCAACCTCTGACGTGACCGACCAAATATAGACTGAGAAACAAGACCACACACTTTGTGCATTCGGAATCGAAGGCAGGGCGTCCCTCGCCGCATTTACTACGATTGCCATTTGCTACTTCTGCAGAAGCGGCGGCGGCGACGACGACGACGACGACGACGACGAATATCGCGAGAGGCTCTGAGATATGTGAGGAATACATCTATAAAATGTAATTCAGACTGCCTCGTCCCACCTTATGCTGTACCGCTTTGGCAAATGCTTTATCTGCGCCATTCGCCTTAATCGCATCTGAGAGTAATTCTTAAAAAAACGCCTGTCGCTAATTGTTCGTCATCACAGGTACTGTTTGCTATACGGCCACGACGCGCAACTGATTTCCAAAATTCATCTTTCTCCTGTGAGAATGGAACTTACGACCCCTGGTTTAATAGACCAGTGCTCTACCACTGAGCTAAAGAGGCGCGGCCTAGCGGTACTCTTGGGTACTTCGTCCTTACGGTCGTCTACATCATCAGACTTTAGCTGACAACACTTCATATTACCGGCTAATACTTGCACCTATGGCGACAAATTACTGCTTGGCTACACATCTGACACGTAACCGATGTGCTCTCCAAACAAAAACACTTGCATTTCAGAACATGTCTTTCACACATGTCTACAAAATCACCTTCACCTTCAAATACAGTTTCCTTGCCACTGACAGAGACGTAGGCAAAGTTTAAAGTTGCTATTTCCATTATATCTCGTTAATCAGAAAAACGGTAATTTACACCTGCAGCCGAACAAAATACTGTTCCGCCCAGCGTCTGGATCGAACCCACGACCCAGGGATTAAGAGTCTGACGCTCTACCGACTGAGCTAGCCGGCTACCTCGGTGAATACCTGCCGGGTAGAATGTCACACAGTACTCGTTTGGGTTGGGTGGTCCCATACAGAATCTCTCCATGATGCCTAATGTTTTCCTAACGTCACACTCGTCACGTACTTCACTTTTATGTCATAATCATTTCTGAGAGGTAAAGAAATTGCATGACAACATGCGGAGCTGGTGGCGTCAAAATTAACACACATACTTTATGCGACTCAAAAGCCGAACGAGTTACTTTCCGACGTTGTTTTAGATGTGCAAGTGATAGTCAAAACTCGCTGTGTCGGCACTCTGCCGACCATTTCGCTAGTTAACACCGGTCTTGTTGTGTGTGTTTCAAGCTCAAGAGCATCTCCAAGCAAAAAATGGTCAACAGCAACATTCAGACGGTTTCGTACTGCTCAATTGCTACATTAAAACGTTATGTTTCTTTTTCAGAACTGGAAAACACAAGCGTGACAGCATTCGAACCTGTAATCTTCAGATCCGAAGTCCGACGCCTTATCCATTAGGCCACACGGTCACTGACGACCAACATTTACATGTATACGACTCATCTCGAAACGCTCACACCCCTGAGGATTTGTGTTTTCGTTCTACACAGCCGCTGCCCCTTGCTCTTTCCCACCCATTCGTTACATTCAACCTCTGACGTGACCGACCAAATATAGACTGAGAAACAAGACCACACACTTTGTGCATTCGGAATCGAAGGCAGGGCGTCCCTCGCCGCATTTGCTACGATTGCCATTTGCTACTTCTGCAGAAGCGGCGGCGGCGACGACGACGACGACGACGACGACGAATATCGCGAGAGGCTCTGAGATATGTGAGGAATACATCTATAAAATGTAATTCAGACTGCCTCGTCCCACCTTATGCTGTACCGCTTTGGCAAATGCTTTATCTGCGCCATTCGCCTTAATCGCATCTGAGAGTAATTCTTAAAAAAACGCCTGTCGCTAATTGTTCGTCATCACAGGTACTGTTTGCTATACGGCCACGACGCGCAACTGATTTCCAAAATTCATCTTTCTCCTGTGGGAATGGAACTTACGACCCCTGGTTTAATAGACCAGTGCTCTACCACTGAGCTAAAGAGGCGCGGCCTAGCAGTACTTTTGGGTACTTCGTCCTTACGGTCGTCTACATCATCAGACTTTAGCTGACAACACTTCATATTACCGGGTAATATTTGCACTTATGGCGACAAATTACTGCTTGGCTACACATCTGACACGTAACCGATGTGCTCTCCAAACAAAAACACTTGCATTTCAGAACATGTCTTTCACACATGTCTACAAAATCACCTTCACCTTCAAATACAGTTTCCTTGCCACTGACAGAGACGTAGGCAAAGTTTAAAGTTGCTATTTCCATTATATCTCGTTAATCAGAAAAACGGTAATTTACACCTGCAGCCGAACAAAATACTGTTCCGCCCAGCGTCTGGATCGAACCCACGACCCAGGGATTAAGAGTCTGACGCTCTACCGACTGAGCTAGCCGGCTACCTCGGTGAATACCTGCCGGGTAGAACGTCACACAGTACTCGTTTGGGTTGGGTGGTCCCATACAGAATCTCTCCATGATGCCTAATGTTTTCCTAACGTCACACTCGTCACGTACTTCACTTTTATGTCATAATCATTTCTGAGAGGTAAAGAAATTGCATGACAACATGCAGAGCTAGTGGCGTCAAAATTAACACACATACTTTATGTGACTCAAAAGCCGAACGAGTTACTTTCCGACGTTGTTTTAGATGTGCAAGTGATAGTCAAAACTCGCTGTGTCGGCACTCTGCCGACCATTTCGCTAGTTAACACCGGTCTTGTTGTGTGTGTTTCAAGCTCAAGAGCATCTCCAAGCAAAAAATGGTCAACAGCAACATTCAGACGGTTTCGTACTGCTCAATTGCTACATTAAAACGTTATGTTTCTTTTTCAGAACTGGAAAAACACAAGCGTGACAGCATTCGAACCTGTAATCTTCAGATCCGAAGTCCGACGCCTTATTCATTAGGCCACACGGTCACTGACGACCAACATTTACATGTATACGACTCATCTCGAAACGCTCACACCCCTGAGGATTTGTGTTTTCGTTCTACACAGCCGCTGCCCCTTGCTCTTTCCCACCCATTCGTTACATTCAACCTCTGACGTGACCGACCAAATATAGACTGAGAAACAAGACCACACACTTTGTGCATTCGGAATCGAAGGCAGGGCGTCCCTCGCCGCATTTACTACGATTGCCATTTGCTACTTCTGCAGAAGCGGCGGCGGCGACGACGACGACGACGACGACGACGACGACGAATATCGCGAGAGGCTCTGAGATATGTGAGGAATACATCTATAAAATGTAATTCAGACTGCCTCGTCCCACCTTATGCTGTACCGCTTTGGCAAATGCTTTATCTGCGCCATTCGCCTTAATCGCATCTGAGAGTAATTCTTAAATAAACGCCTGTCGCTAATTGTTCGTCATCACAGGTACTGTTTGCTATACGGCCACGACGCGCAACTGATTTCCAAAATTCATCTTTCTCCTGTGAGAATGGAACTTACGACCCCTGGTTTAATAGACCAGTGCTCTACCACTGAGCTAAAGATGCGCGGCCTAGCGGTACTCTTGGGTACTTCGTCCTTACGGTCGTCTACATCATCAGACTTTAGCTGACAACACTTCATATTACCGGCTAATATTTGCACCTATGGCGACAAATTACTGCTTGGCTACACATCTGACACGTAACCGATGTGCTCTCCAAACAAAAACACTTGCATTTCAGAACATGTCTTTCACACATGTCTACAAAATCACCTTCACCTTCAAATACAGTTTCCTTGCCACTGACAGAGACGTAGGCAAAGTTTAAAGTTGCTATTTCCATTATATCTCGTTAATCAGAAAAACGGTAATTTACACCTGCAGCCGAACAAAATACTGTTCCGCCCAGCGTCTGGATCGAACCCACCACCCAGGGATTAAGAGTCTGACGCTCTACCGACTGAGCTAGCCGGCTACCTCGGTGAATACCTGCCGGGTAGAATGTCACACAGTACTCGTTTGGGTTGGGTGGTCCCATACAGAATCTCTCCATGATGCCTAATGTTTTCCTAACGTCACACTCGTCACGTACTTCACTTTTATGTCATAATCATTTCTGAGAGGTAAAGAAATTGCATGACAACATGCGGAGCTGGTGGCGTCAAAATTAACACACATACTTTATGTGACTCAAAAGCCGAACGAGTTACTTTCCGACGTTGTTTTAGATGTGCAAGTGATAGTCAAAACTCGCTGTGTCGGCACTCTGCCGACCATTTCGCTAGTTAACACCGGTCTTGTTGTGTGTGTTTCAAGCTCAAGAGCATCTCCAAGCAAAAAATGGTCAACAGCAACATTCAGACGGTTTCGTACTGCTCAATTGCTACATTAAAACGTTATGTTTCTTTTTCAGAACTGGAAAACACAAGCGTGACAGCATTCGAACCTGTAATCTTCAGATCCGAAGTCCGACGCCTTATCCATTAGGCCACACGGTCACTGACGACCAACATTTACATGTATACGACTCATCTCGAAACGCTCACACCCCTGAGGATTTGTGTTTTCGTTCTACACAGCCGCTGCCCCTTGCTCTTTCCCACCCATTCGTTACATTCAACCTCTGACGTGACCGACCAAATATAGACTGAGAAACAAGACCACACACTTTGTGCATTCGGAATCGAAGGCAGGGCGTCCCTCGCCGCATTTGCTACGATTGCCATTTGCTACTTCTGCAGAAGCGGCGGCGGCGACGACGACGACGACGACGACGACGACGACGACGAATATCGCGAGAGGCTCTGAGATATGTGAGGAATACATCTATAAAATGTAATTCAGACTGCCTCGTCCCACCTTATGCTGTACCGCTTTGGCAAATGCTTTATCTGCGCCATTCGCCTTAATCGCATCTGAGAGTAATTCTTAAAAAAACGCCTGTCGCTAATTGTTCGTCATCACAGGTACTGTTTGCTATACGGCCACGACGCGCAACTGATATCCAAAATTCATCTTTCTCCTGTGAGAATGGAACTTAAGACCCCTGGTTTAATAGACCAGTGCTCTACCACTGAGCTAAAGAGGCGCGGTCTAGCGGTACTCTTGGGTACTTCGTCCTTACGGTCGTCTACATCATCAGACTTTAGCTGACAACACTTCATATTACCGGCTAATATTTGCACCTATGGCGACAAATTACTGCTTGGCTACACATCTGACACGTAACCGATGTGCTCTCCAAACAAAAACACTTGCATTTCAGAACATGTCTTTCACACATGTCTACAAAATCGCCTTCACCTTCAAATACAGTTTCCTTGCCACTGACAGAGACGTAGGCAAAGTTTAAAGTTGCTATTTCCATTATATCTCGTTAATCAGGAAAACGGTAATTTACACCAGCAGCGGAACAAAATACTGTTCCGCCCAGCGTCTGGATCGAACCCACCACCCAGGGATTAAGAGTCTGACGCTCTACCGACTGAGCTAGCCGGCTACCTCGGTGAATACCTGCCGGGTAGAACGTCACACAGTACTCGTTTGGGTTGGGTGGTCCCATACAGAATCTCTCCATGATGCCTAATGTTTTCCTAACGTCACACTCGTCACGTACTTCACTTTTATGTCATAATCATTTCTGAGAGGTAAAGAAATTGCATGACAACATGCAGAGCTAGTGGCGTCAAAATTAACACACATACTTTATGTGACTCAAAAGCCGAACGAGTTACTTTCCGACGTTGTTTTAGATGTGCAAGTGATAGTCAAAACTCGCTGTGTCGGCACTATGCCGACCATTTCGCTAGTTAACACCGGTCTTGTTGTGTGTGTTTCAAGCTCAAGAGCATCTCCAAGCAAAAAATGGTCAACAGCAACATTCAGACGGTTTCGTACTGCTCAATTGCTACGTTAAAACGTTATGTTTCTTTTTCAGAACTGGAAAAACACAAGCGTGACAGCATTCGAACCTGTAATCTTCAGATCCGAAGTCCGACGCCTTATCCATTAGGCCACACGGTCACTGACGACCAACATTTACATGTATACGACTCATCTCGAAACGCTCACACCCCTGAGGATTTGAGTTTTCGTTCTACACAGCCGCTGCCCCTTGCTCTTTCCCACCCATTCGTTACATTCAACCTCTGACGTGACCGACCAAATATAGACTGAGAAACAAGACCACAAACTTTGTGCATTCGGAATCGAAGGCAGGGCGTCCCTCGCCGCATTTGCTACGATTGCCATTTGCTACTTCTGCAGAAGCGGCGGCGGCGACGACGACGACGACGACGACGACGACGACGACGACGAATATCGCGAGAGGCTCTGAGATATGTGAGGAATACATCTATAAAATGTAATTCAGACTGCCTCGTCCCACCTTATGCTGTACCGCTTTGGCAAATGCTTTATCTGCGCCATTCGCCTTAATCGCATCTGAGAGTAATTCTTAAAAAAACGCCTGTCGCTAATTGTTCGTCATCACAGGTACTGTTTGCTATACGGCCACGACGCGCAACTGATTTCCAAAATTCATCTTTCTCCTGTGGGAATGGAACTTACGACCCCTGGTTTAATAGACCAGTGCTCTACCACTGAGCTAAAGAGGCGCGGCCTAGCGGTACTCTTGGGTACTTCGTCCTTACGGTCGTCTACATCATCAGACTTTAGCTGACAACACTTCATATTACCGGCTAATATTTGCACCTATGGCGACAAATTACTGCTTGGCTACACATCTGACACGTAACCGATGTGCTCTCCAAACAAAAACACTTGCATTTCAGAACATGTCTTTCACACATGTCTACAAAATCACCTTCACCTTCAAATACAGTTTCCTTGCCACTGACAGAGACGTAGGCAAAGTTTAAAGTTGCTATTTCCATTAAATCTCGTTAATCAGAAAAACGGTAATTTACACCAGCAGCGGAACAAAATACTGTTCCGCCCACCGTCTGGATCGAACCCACAACCCAGGGATTAAGAGTCTGACGCTCTACCGACTGAGCTAGCCGGCTACCTCGGTGAATACCTGCCGGGTAGAACGTCACACAGTACTCGTTTGGGTTGGGTGGTCCCATACAGAATCTCTCCATGATGCCTAATGTTTTCCTAACGTCACACTCGTCACGTACTTCACTCTTATGTCATAATCATTTCTGAGAGGTAAAGAAATTGCATGACAACATGCAGAGCTAGTGGCGTCAAAATTAACACACATACTTTATGTGACTCAAAAGCCGAACGAGTTACTTTCCGACGTTGTTTTAGATGTGCAAGTGATAGTCAAAACTCGCTGTGTCGGCACTCTGCCGACCATTTCGCTAGTTAACACCGGTCTTGTTGTGTGTGTTTCAAGCTCAAGAGCATCTCCAAGCAAAAAATGGTCAACAGCAACATTCAGACGGTTTCGTACTGCTCAATTGCTACATTAAAACGTTATGTTTCTTTTTCAGAACTGGAAAAACACAAGCGTGACAGCATTCGAACCTGTAATCTTCAGATCCGAAGTCCGACGCCTTATCCATTAGGCCACACGGTCACTGACGACCAACATTTACATGTATACGACTCATCTCGAAACGCTCACACCCCTGAGGATTTGTGTTTTCGTTCTACACAGCCGCTGCCCCTTGCTCTTTCCCACCCATTCGTTACATTCAACCTCTGACGTGACCGACCAAATATAGACTGAGAAACAAGACCACACACTTTGTGCATTCGGAATCGAAGGCAGGGCGTCCCTCGCCGCATTTGCTACGATTGCCATTTGCTACTTCTGCAGAAGCGGCGGCGGCGACGACGACGACGACGACGACGACGACGACGAATATCGCGAGAGGCTCTGAGATATGTGAGGAATACATCTATAAAATGTAATTCAGACTGCCTCGTCCCACCTTATGCTGTACCGCTTTGGCAAATGCTTTATCTGCGCCATTCGCCTTAATCGCATCTGAGAGTAATTCTTAAAAAAACGCCTGTCGCTAATTGTTCGTCATCACAGGTACTGTTTGCTATACGGCCACGACGCGCAACTGATTTCCAAAATTCATCTTTTTCCTGTGGGAATGGAACTTACGACCCCTGGTTTAATAGACCAGTGCTCTACCACTGAGCTAAAGAGGCGCGGCCTAGCAGTACTGTTGGGTACTTCGTCCTTACGGTCGTCTACATCATCAGACTTTAGCTGACAACACTTCATATTACCGGGTAATATTTGCACCTATGGCGACAAATTACTGCTTGGCTACACATCTGACACGTAACCGATGTGCTCTCCAAACAAAAACACTTGCATTTCAGAACATGTCTTTCACACATGTCTACAAAATCACCTTCACCTTCAAATACAGTTTCCTTGCCACTGACAGAGACGTAGGCAAAGTTTAAAGTTGCTATTTCCATTATATCTCGTTAATCAGAAAAACGGTAATTTACACCTGCAGCGGAACAAAATACTGTTCCGCCCAGCGTCTGGATCGAACCCACGACCCAGGGATTAAGAGTCTGACGCTCTACCGACTGAGCTAGCCGGCTACCTCGGTGAATACCTGCCGGGTAGAACGTCACACAGTACTCGTTTGGGTTGGGTGGTCCCATACAGAATCTCTCCATGATGCCTAATGTTTTCCTAACGTCACACTCGTCACGTACTTCACTTTTATGTCATAATCATTTCTGAGAGGTAAAGAAATTGCATGACAACATGCGGAGCTGGTGGCGTCAAAATTAACACACATACTTTATGCGACTCAAAAGCCGAACGAGTTACTTTCCGACGTTGTTTTAGATGTGCAAGTGATAGTCAAAACTCGCTGTGTCGGCACTCTGCCGACCATTTCGCTAGTTAACACCGGTCTTGTTGTGTGTGTTTCAAGCTCAAGAGCATCTCCAAGCAAAAAATGGTCAACAGCAACATTCAGACGGTTTCGTACTGCTCAATTGCTACATTAAAACGTTATGTTTCTTTTTCAGAACTGGAAAACACAAGCGTGACAGCATTCGAACCTGTAATCTTCAGATCCGAAGTCCGACGCCTTATCCATTAGGCCACACGGTCACTGACGACCAACATTTACATGTATACGACTCATCTCGAAACGCTCACACCCCTGAGGATTTGTGTTTTCGTTCTACACAGCCGCTGCCCCTTGCTCTTTCCCACCCATTCGTTACATTCAACCTCTGACGTGACCGACCAAATATAGACTGAGAAACAAGACCACACACTTTGTGCATTCGGAATCGAAGGCAGGGCGTCCCTCGCCGCATTTGCTACGATTGCCATTTGCTACTTCTGCAGAAGCGGCGGCGGCGACGACGACGACGACGACGACGACGAATATCGCGAGAGGCTCTGAGATATGTGAGGAATACATCTATAAAATGTAATTCAGACTGCCTCGTCCCACCTTATGCTGTACCGCTTTGGCAAATGCTTTATCTGCGCCATTCGCCTTAATCGCATCTGAGAGTAATTCTTAAAAAAACGCCTGTCGCTAATTGTTCGTCATCACAGGTACTGTTTGCTATACGGCCACGACGCGCAACTGATTTCCAAAATTCATCTTTCTCCTGTGGGAATGGAACTTACGACCCCTGGTTTAATAGACCAGTGCTCTACCACTGAGCTAAAGAGGCGCGGCCTAGCAGTACTCTTGGGTACTTCGTCCTTACGGTCGTCTACATCATCAGACTTTAGCTGACAACACTTCATATTACCGGGTAATATATGCACTTATGGCGACAAATTACTGCTTGGCTACACATCTGACACGTAACCGATGTGCTCTCCAAACAAAAACACTTGCATTTCAGAACATGTCTTTCACACATGTCTACAAAATCACCTTCACCTTCAAATACAGTTTCCTTGCCACTGACAGAGACGTAGGCAAAGTTTAAAGTTGCTATTTCCATTATATCTCGTTAATCAGAAAAACGGTAATTTACACCTGCAGCGGAACAAAATACTGTTCCGCCCAGCGTCTGGATCGAACCCACCACCCAGGGATTAAGAGTCTGACGCTCTACCGACTGAGCTAGCCGGCTACCTCGGTGAATACCTGCCGGGTAGAACGTCACACAGTACTCGTTTGGGTTGGGTGGTCCCATACAGAATCTCTCCATGATGCCTAATGTTTTCCTAACGTCACACTCGTCACGTACTTCACTTTTATGTCATAATCATTTCTGAGAGGTAAAGAAATTGCATGACAACATGCAGAGCTAGTGGCGTCAAAATTAACACACATACTTTATGTGACTCAAAAGCCGAACGAGTTACTTTCCGACGTTGTTTTAGATGTGCAAGTGATAGTCAAAACTCGCTGTGTCGGCACTCTGCCGACCATTTCGCTAGTTAACACCGGTCTTGTTGTGTGTGTTTCAAGCTCAAGAGCATCTCCAAGCAAAAAATGGTCAACAGCAACATTCAGACGGTTTCGTACTGCTCAATTGCTACATTAAAACGTTATGTTTCTTTTTCAGAACTGGAAAACACAAGCGTGACAGCATTCGAACCTGTAATCTTCAGATCCGAAGTCCGACGCCTTATCCATTAGGCCACACGGTCACTGACGACCAACATTTACATGTATACGACTCATCTCGAAACGCTCACACCCCTGAGGATTTGTGTTTTCGTTCTACACAGCCGCTGCCCCTTGCTCTTTCCCACCCATTCGTTACATTCAACCTCTGACGTGACCGACCAAATATAGACTGAGAAACAAGACCACACACTTTGTGCATTCGGAATCGAAGGCAGGGCGTCCCTCGCCGCATTTGCTACGATTGCCATTTGCTACTTCTGCAGAAGCGGCGGCGGCGACGACGACGACGACGACGACGACGACGACGACGAATATCGCGAGAGGCTCTGAGATATGTGAGGAATACATCTATAAAATGTAATTCAGACTGCCTCGTCCCACCTTATGCTGTACCGCTTTGGCAAATGCTTTATCTGCGCCATTCGCCTTAATCGCATCTGAGAGTAATTCTTAAAAAAACGCCTGTCGCTAATTGTTCGTCATCACAGGTACTGTTTGCTATACGGCCACGACGCGCAACTGATATCCAAAATTCATCTTTCTCCTGTGAGAATGGAACTTAAGACCCCTGGTTTAATAGACCAGTGCTCTACCACTGAGCTAAAGAGGCGCGGCCTAGCGGTACTCTTGGGTACTTCGTCCTTACGGTCGTCTACATCATCAGACTTTAGCTGACAACACTTCATATTACCGGCTAATATTTGCACCTATGGCGACAAATTACTGCTTGGCTACACATCTGACACGTAACCGATGTGCTCTCCAAACAAAAACACTTGCATTTCAGAACATGTCTTTCACACATGTCTACAAAATCGCCTTCACCTTCAAATACAGTTTCCTTGCCACTGACAGAGACGTAGGCAAAGTTTAAAGTTGCTATTTCCATTATATCTCGTTAATCAGGAAAACGGTAATTTACACCAGCAGCGGAACAAAATACTGTTCCGCCCAGCGTCTGGATCGAACCCACCACCCAGGGATTAAGAGTCTGACGCTCTACCGACTGAGCTAGCCGGCTACCTCGGTGAATACCTGCCGGGTAGAACGTCACACAGTACTCGTTTGGGTTGGGTGGTCCCATACAGAATCTCTCCATGATGCCTAATGTTTTCCTAACGTCACACTCGTCACGTACTTCACTTTTATGTCATAATCATTTCTGAGAGGTAAAGAAATTGCATGACAACATGCAGAGCTAGTGGCGTCAAAATTAACACACATACTTTATGTGACTCAAAAGCCGAACGAGTTACTTTCCGACGTTGTTTTAGATGTGCAAGTGATAGTCAAAACTCGCTGTGTCGGCACTATGCCGACCATTTCGCTAGTTAACACCGGTCTTGTTGTGTGTGTTTCAAGCTCAAGAGCATCTCCAAGCAAAAAATGGTCAACAGCAACATTCAGACGGTTTCGTACTGCTCAATTGCTACGTTAAAACGTTATGTTTCTTTTTCAGAACTGGAAAAACACAAGCGTGACAGCATTCGAACCTGTAATCTTCAGATCCGAAGTCCGACGCCTTATCCATTAGGCCACACGGTCACTGACGACCAACATTTACATGTATACGACTCATCTCGAAACGCTCACACCCCTGAGGATTTGTGTTTTCGTTCTACACAGCCGCTGCCCCTTGCTCTTTCCCACCCATTCGTTACATTCAACCTCTGACGTGACCGACCAAATATAGACTGAGAAACAAGACCACAAACTTTGTGCATTCGGAATCGAAGGCAGGGCGTCCCTCGCCGCATTTGCTACGATTGCCATTTGCTACTTCTGCAGAAGCGGCGGCGGCGACGACGACGACGACGACGACGACGACGACGACGACGACGACGAATATCGCGAGAGGCTCTGAGATATGTGAGGAATACATCTATAAAATGTAATTCAGACTGCCTCGTCCCACCTTATGCTGTACCGCTTTGGCAAATGCTTTATCTGCGCCATTCGCCTTAATCGCATCTGAGAGTAATTCTTAAAAAAACGCCTGTCGCTAATTGTTCGTCATCACAGGTACTGTTTGCTATACGGCCACGACGCGCAACTGATTTCCAAAATTCATCTTTCTCCTGTGGGAATGGAACTTACGACCCCTGGTTTAATAGACCAGTGCTCTACCACTGAGCTAAAGAGGCGCGGCCTAGCGGTACTCTTGGGTACTTCGTCCTTACGGTCGTCTACATCATCAGACTTTAGCTGACAACACTTCATATTACCGGCTAATATTTGCACCTATGGCGACAAATTACTGCTTGGCTACACATCTGACACGTAACCGATGTGCTCTCCAAACAAAAACACTTGCATTTCAGAACATGTCTTTCACACATGTCTACAAAATCACCTTCACCTTCAAATACAGTTTCCTTGCCACTGACAGAGACGTAGGCAAAGTTTAAAGTTGCTATTTCCATTAAATCTCGTTAATCAGAAAAACGGTAATTTACACCAGCAGCGGAACAAAATACTGTTCCGCCCACCGTCTGGATCGAACCCACAACCCAGGGATTAAGAGTCTGACGCTCTACCGACTGAGCTAGCCGGCTACCTCGGTGAATACCTGCCGGGTAGAACGTCACACAGTAATCGTTTGGGTTGGGTGGTCCCATACAGAATCTCTCCATGATGCCTAATGTTTTCCTAACGTCACACTCGTCACGTACTTCACTCTTATGTCATAATCATTTCTGAGAGGTAAAGAAATTGCATGACAACATGCAGAGCTAGTGGCGTCAAAATTAACACACATACTTTATGTGACTCAAAAGCCGAACGAGTTACTTTCCGACGTTGTTTTAGATGTGCAAGTGATAGTCAAAACTCGCTGTGTCGGCACTCTGCCGACCATTTCGCTAGTTAACACCGGTCTTGTTGTGTGTGTTTCAAGCTCAAGAGCATCTCCAAGCAAAAAATGGTCAACAGCAACATTCAGACGGTTTCGTACTGCTCAATTGCTACATTAAAACGTTATGTTTCTTTTTCAGAACTGGAAAAACACAAGCGTGACAGCATTCGAACCTGTAATCTTCAGATCCGAAGTCCGACGCCTTATCCATTAGGCCACACGGTCACTGACGACCAACATTTACATGTATACGACTCATCTCGAAACGCTCACACCCCTGAGGATTTGTGTTTTCGTTCTACACAGCCGCTGCCCCTTGCTCTTTCCCACCCATTCGTTACATTCAACCTCTGACGTGACCGACCAAATATAGACTGAGAAACAAGACCACACACTTTGTGCATTCGGAATCGAAGGCAGGGCGTCCCTCGCCGCATTTGCTACGATTGCCATTTGCTACTTCTGCAGAAGCGGCGGCGGCGGCGACGACGACGACGACGACGACGACGACGAATATCGCGAGAGGCTCTGAGATATGTGAGGAATACATCTATAAAATGTAATTCAGACTGCCTCGTCCCACCTTATGCTGTACCGCTTTGGCAAATGCTTTATCTGCGCCATTCGCCTTAATCGCATCTGAGAGTAATTCTTAAAAAAACGCCTGTCGCTAATTGTTCGTCATCACAGGTACTGTTTGCTATACGGCCACGACGCGCAACTGATTTCCAAAATTCATCTTTTTCCTGTGGGAATGGAACTTACGACCCCTGGTTTAATAGACCAGTGCTCTACCACTGAGCTAAAGAGGCGCGGCCTAGCAGTACTGTTGGGTACTTCGTCCTTACGGTCGTCTACATCATCAGACTTTAGCTGACAACACTTCATATTACCGGGTAATATTTGCACCTATGGCGACAAATTACTGCTTGGCTACACATCTGACACGTAACCGATGTGCTCTCCAAACAAAAACACTTGCATTTCAGAACATGTCTTTCACACATGTCTACAAAATCACCTTCACCTTCAAATACAGTTTCCTTGCCACTGACAGAGACGTAGGCAAAGTTTAAAGTTGCTATTTCCATTATATCTCGTTAATCAGAAAAACGGTAATTTACACCTGCAGCGGAACAAAATACTGTTCCGCCCAGCGTCTGGATCGAACCCACGACCCAGGGATTAAGAGTCTGACGCTCTACCGACTGAGCTAGCCGGCTACCTCGGTGAATACCTGCCGGGTAGAACGTCACACAGTACTCGTTTGGGTTGGGTGGTCCCATACAGAATCTCTCCATGATGCCTAATGTTTTCCTAACGTCACACTCGTCACGTACTTCACTTTTATGTCATAATCATTTCTGAGAGGTAAAGAAATTGCATGACAACATGCGGAGCTGGTGGCGTCAAAATTAACACACATACTTTATGCGACTCAAAAGCCGAACGAGTTACTTTCCGACGTTGTTTTAGATGTGCAAGTGATAGTCAAAACTCGCTGTGTCGGCACTCTGCCGACCATTTCGCTAGTTAACACCGGTCTTGTTGTGTGTGTTTCAAGCTCAAGAGCATCTCCAAGCAAAAAATGGTCAACAGCAACATTCAGACGGTTTCGTACTGCTCAATTGCTACATTAAAACGTTATGTTTCTTTTTCAGAACTGGAAAACACAAGCGTGACAGCATTCGAACCTGTAATCTTCAGATCCGAAGTCCGACGCCTTATCCATTAGGCCACACGGTCACTGACGACCAACATTTACATGTATACGACTCATCTCGAAACGCTCACACCCCTGAGGATTTGTGTTTTCGTTCTACACAGCCGCTGCCCCTTGCTCTTTCCCACCCATTCGTTACATTCAACCTCTGACGTGACCGACCAAATATAGACTGAGAAACAAGACCACACACTTTGTGCATTCGGAATCGAAGGCAGGGCGTCCCTCGCCGCATTTGCTACGATTGCCATTTGCTACTTCTGCAGAAGCGGCGGCGGCGACGACGACGACGACGACGACGACGACGAATATCGCGAGAGGCTCTGAGATATGTGAGGAATACATCTATAAAATGTAATTCAGACTGCCTCGTCCCACCTTATGCTGTACCGCTTTGGCAAATGCTTTATCTGCGCCATTCGCCTTAATCGCATCTGAGAGTAATTCTTAAAAAAACGCCTGTCGCTAATTGTTCGTCATCACAGGTACTGTTTGCTATACGGCCACGACGCGCAACTGATTTCCAAAATTCATCTTTCTCCTGTGGGAATGGAACTTACGACCCCTGGTTTAATAGACCAGTGCTCTACCACTGAGCTAAAGAGGCGCGGCCTAGCAGTACTCTTGGGTACTTCGTCCTTACGGTCGTCTACATCATCAGACTTTAGCTGACAACACTTCATATTACCGGGTAATATATGCACTTATGGCGACAAATTACTGCTTGGCTACACATCTGACACGTAACCGATGTGCTCTCCAAACAAAAACACTTGCATTTCAGAACATGTCTTTCACACATGTCTACAAAATCACCTTCACCTTCAAATACAGTTTCCTTGCCACTGACAGAGACGTAGGCAAAGTTTAAAGTTGCTATTTCCATTATATCTCGTTAATCAGAAAAACGGTAATTTACACCTGCAGCGGAACAAAATACTGTTCCGCCCAGCGTCTGGATCGAACCCACCACCCAGGGATTAAGAGTCTGACGCTCTACCGACTGAGCTAGCCGGCTACCTCGGTGAATACCTGCCGGGTAGAACGTCACACAGTACTCGTTTGGGTTGGGTGGTCCCATACAGAATCTCTCCATGATGCCTAATGTGTTCCTAACGTCACACTCGTCACGTACTTCACTTTTATGTCATAATCATTTCTGAGAG
The DNA here is from genome assembly GCF_023897955.1 of Schistocerca gregaria. Classification (NCBI taxonomy): domain Eukaryota; kingdom Metazoa; phylum Arthropoda; class Insecta; order Orthoptera; family Acrididae; genus Schistocerca; species Schistocerca gregaria. The sequence continues at coordinate 273,011 of NW_026062387.1, forward strand.
GTAAAGAAATTGCATGACAACATGCAGAGCTAGTGGCGTCAAAATTAACACACATACTTTATGTGACTCAAAAGCCGAACGAGTTACTTTCCGACGTTGTTTTAGATGTGCAAGTGATAGTCAAAACTCGCTGTGTCGGCACTCTGCCGACCATTTCGCTAGTTAACACCGGTCTTGTTGTGTGTGTTTCAAGCTCAAGAGCATCTCCAAGCAAAAAATGGTCAACAGCAACATTCAGACGGTTTCGTACTGCTCAATTGCTACATTAAAACGTTATGTTTCTTTTTCAGAACTGGAAAACACAAGCGTGACAGCATTCGAACCTGTAATCTTCAGATCCGAAGTCCGACGCCTTATCCATTAGGCCACACGGTCACTGACGACCAACATTTACATGTATACGACTCATCTCGAAACGCTCACACCCCTGAGGATTTGTGTTTTCGTTCTACACAGCCGCTGCCCCTTGCTCTTTCCCACCCATTCGTTACATTCAACCTCTGACGTGACCGACCAAATATAGACTGAGAAACAAGACCACACACTTTGTGCATTCGGAATCGAAGGCAGGGCGTCCCTCGCCGCATTTGCTACGATTGCCATTTGCTACTTCTGCAGAAGCGGCGGCGGCGACGACGACGACGACGACGACGACGAATATCGCGAGAGGCTCTGAGATATGTGAGGAATACATCTATAAAATGTAATTCAGACTGCCTCGTCCCACCTTATGCTGTACCGCTTTGGCAAATGCTTTATCTGCGCCATTCGCCTTAATCGCATCTGAGAGTAATTCTTAAATAAACGCCTGTCGCTAATTGTTCGTCATCACAGGTACTGTTTGCTATACGGCCACGACGCGCAACTGATTTCCAAAATTCATCTTTCTCCTGTGAGAATGGAACTTACGACCCCTGGTTTAATAGACCAGTGCTCTACCACTGAGCTAAAGAGGCGCGGCCTAGCGGTACTCTTGGGTACTTCGTCCTTACGGTCGTCTACATCATCAGACTTTAGCTGACAACACTTCATATTACCGGCTAATATTTGCACCTATGGCGACAAATTACTGCTTGGCTACACATCTGACACGTAACCGATGTGCTCTCCAAACAAAAACACTTGCATTTCAGAACATGTCTTTCACACATGTCTACAAAATCACCTTCACCTTCAAATACAGTTTCCTTGCCACTGACAGAGACGTAGGCAAAGTTTAAAGTTGCTATTTCCATTATATCTCGTTAATCAGAAAAACGGTAATTTACACCTGCAGCCGAACAAAATACTGTTCCGCCCAGCGTCTGGATCGAACCCACCACCCAGGGATTAAGAGTCTGACGCTCTACCGACTGAGCTAGCCGGCTACCTCGGTGAATACCTGCCGGGTAGAATGTCACACAGTACTCGTTTGGGTTGGGTGGTCCCATACAGAATCTCTCCATGATGCCTAATGTTTTCCTAACGTCACACTCGTCACGTACTTCACTTTTATGTCATAATCATTTCTGAGAGGTAAAGAAATTGCATGACAACATGCGGAGCTGGTGGCGTCAAAATTAACACACATACTTTATGTGACTCAAAAGCCGAACGAGTTACTTTCCGACGTTGTTTTAGATGTGCAAGTGATAGTCAAAACTCGCTGTGTCGGCACTCTGCCGACCATTTCGCTAGTTAACACCGGTCTTGTTGTGTGTGTTTCAAGCTCAAGAGCATCTCCAAGCAAAAAATGGTCAACAGCAACATTCAGACGGTTTCGTACTGCTCAATTGCTACATTAAAACGTTATGTTTCTTTTTCAGAACTGGAAAACACAAGCGTGACAGCATTCGAACCTGTAATCTTCAGATCCGAAGTCCGACGCCTTATCCATTAGGCCACACGGTCACTGACGACCAACATTTACATGTATACGACTCATCTCGAAACGCTCACACCCCTGAGGATTTGTGTTTTCGTTCTACACAGCCGCTGCCCCTTGCTCTTTCCCACCCATTCGTTACATTCAACCTCTGACGTGACCGACCAAATATAGACTGAGAAACAAGACCACACACTTTGTGCATTCGGAATCGAAGGCAGGGCGTCCCTCGCCGCATTTGCTACGATTGCCATTTGCTACTTCTGCAGAAGCGGCGGCGGCGACGACGACGACGACGACGACGACGAATATCGCGAGAGGCTCTGAGATATGTGAGGAATACATCTATAAAATGTAATTCAGACTGCCTCGTCCCACCTTATGCTGTACCGCTTTGGCAAATGCTTTATCTGCGCCATTCGCCTTAATCGCATCTGAGAGTAATTCTTAAAAAAACGCCTGTCGCTAATTGTTCGTCATCACAGGTACTGTTTGCTATACGGCCACGACGCGCAACTGATTTCCAAAATTCATCTTTCTCCTGTGGGAATGGAACTTACGACCCCTGGTTTAATAGACCAGTGCTCTACCACTGAGCTAAAGAGGCGCGGCCTAGCAGTACTCTTGTGTACTTCGTCCTTACGGTCGTGTACATCATCAGACTTTAGCTGACAACACTTCATATTACCGGCTAATATTTGCACCTATGGCGACAAATTACTGCTTGGCTACACATCTGACACGTAACCGATGTGCTCTCCAAACAAAAACACTTGCATTTCAGAACATGTCTTTCACACATGTCTACAAAATCACCTTCACCTTCAAATACAGTTTCCTTGCCACTGACAGAGACGTAGGCAAAGTTTAAAGTTGCTATTTCCATTAAATCTCGTTAATCAGAAAAACGGTAATTTACACCAGCAGCGGAACAAAATACTGTTCCGCCCAGCGTCTGGATCGAACCCACAACCCAGGGATTAAGAGTCTGACGCTCTACCGACTGAGCTAGCCGGCTACCTCGGTGAATACCTGCCGGGTAGAACGTCACACAGTACTCGTTTGGGTTGGGTGGTCCCATACAGAATCTCTCCATGATGCCTAATGTTTTCCTAACGTCACACTCGTCACGTACTTCACTTTTATGTCATAATCATTTCTGAGAGGTAAAGAAATTGCATGACAACATGCAGAGCTAGTGGCGTCAAAATTAACACACATACTTTATGTGACTCAAAAGCCGAACGAGTTACTTTCCGACGTTGTTTTAGATGTGCAAGTGATAGTCGAAACTCGCTGTGTCGGCACTCTGCCGACCATTTCGCTAGTTAACACCGGTCTTGTTGTGTGTGTTTCAAGCTCAAGAGCATCTCCAAGCAAAAAATGGTCAACAGCAACATTCAGACGGTTTCGTACTGCTCAATTGCTACATTAAAACGTTATGTTTCTTTTTCAGAACTGGAAAAACACAAGCGTGACAGCATTCGAACCTGTAATCTTCAGATCCGAAGTCCGACGCCTTATCCATTAGGCCACACTGTCACTGACGACCAACATTTACATGTATACGACTCATCTCGAAACGCTCACACCCCTGAGGATTTGTGTTTTCGTTCTACACAGCCGCTGCCCCTTGCTCTTTCCCACCCATTCGTTACATTCAACCTCTGACGTGACCGACCAAATATAGACTGAGAAACAAGACCACACACTTTGTGCATTCGGAATCGAAGGCAGGGCGTCCCTCGCCGCATTTACTACGATTGCCATTTGCTACTTCTGCAGAAGCGGCGGCGGCGACGACGACGACGACGACGACGACGACGACGAATATCGCGAGAGGCTCTGAGATATGTGAGGAATACATCTATAAAATGTAATTCAGACTGCCTCGTCCCACCTTATGCTGTACCGCTTTGGCAAATGCTTTATCTGCGCCATTCGCCTTAATCGCATCTGAGAGTAATTCTTAAAAAAAAGCCTGTCGCTAATTGTTCGTCATCACAGGTACTGTTTGCTATACGGCCACGACGCGCAACTGATTTCCAAAATTCATCTTTCTCCTGTGAGAATGGAACTTAAGACCCCTGGTTTAATAGACCAGTGCTCTACCACTGAGCTAAAGAGGCGCGGCCTAGCGGTACTCTTGGGTACTTCGTCCTTACGGTCGTCTACATCATCAGACTTTAGCTGACAACACTTCATATTACCGGCTAATATTTGCACCTATGGCGACAAATTACTGCTTGGCTACACATCTGACACGTAACCGATGTGCTCTCCAAACAAAAACACTTGCATTTCAGAACATGTCTTTCACACATGTCTACAAAATCGCCTTCACCTTCAAATACAGTTTCCTTGCCACTGACAGAGACGTAGGCAAAGTTTAAAGTTGCTATTTCCATTATATCTCGTTAATCAGGAAAACGGTAATTTACACCAGCAGCGGAACAAAATACTGTTCCTCCCAGCGTCTGGATCGAACCCACGACCCAGGGATTAAGAGTCTGACGCTCTACCGACTGAGCTAGCCGGCTACCTCGGTGAATACCTGCCGGGTAGAACGTCACACAGTACTCGTTTGGGTTGGGTGGTCCCATACAGAATCTCTCCATGATGCCTAATGTTTTCCTAACGTCACACTCGTCACGTACTTCACTTTTATGTCATAATCATTTCTGAGAGGTAAAGAAATTGCATGACAACATGCAGAGCTAGTGGCGTCAAAATTAACACACATACTTTATGTGACTCAAAAGCCGAACGAGTTACTTTCCGACGTTGTTTTAGATGTGCAAGTGATAGTCAAAACTCGCTGTGTCGGCACTATGCCGACCATTTCGCTAGTTAACACCGGTCTTGTTGTGTGTGTTTCAAGCTCAAGAGCATCTCCAAGCAAAAAATGGTCAACAGCAACATTCAGACGGTTTCGTACTGCTCAATTGCTACGTTAAAACGTTATGTTTCTTTTTCAGAACTGGAAAAACACAAGCGTGACAGCATTCGAACCTGTAATCTTCAGATCCGAAGTCCGACGCCTTATCCATTAGGCCACACGGTCACTGACGACCAACATTTACATGTATACGACTCATCTCGAAACGCTCACACCCCTGAGGATTTGTGTTTTCGTTCTACACAGCCGCTGCCCCTTGCTCTTTCCCACCCATTCGTTACATTCAACCTCTGACGTGACCGACCAAATATAGACTGAGAAACAAGACCACACACTTTGTGCATTCGGAATCGAAGGCAGGGCGTCCCTCGCCGCATTTGCTACGATTGCCATTTGCTACTTCTGCAGAAGCGGCGGCGGCGACGACGACGACGACGACGACGACGACGACGACGAATATCGCGAGAGGCTCTGAGATATGTGAGGAATACATCTATAAAATGTAATTCAGACTGCCTCGTCCCACCTTATGCTGTACCGCTTTGGCAAATGCTTTATCTGCGCCATTCGCCTTAATCGCATCTGAGAGTAATTCTTAAAAAAACGCCTGTCGCTAATTGTTCGTCATCGCAGGTACTGTTTGCTATACGGCCACGACGCGCAACTGATTTCCAAAATTCATCTTTCTCCTGTGGGAATGGAACTTACGACCCCTGGTTTAATAGACCAGTGCTCTACCACTGAGCTAAAGAGGCGCGGCCTAGCAGTACTCTTGGGTACTTCGTCCTTACGGTCGTCTACATCATCAGACTTTAGCCGACAACACTTCATATTACCGGCTAATATTTGCACCTATGGCGACAAATTACTGCTTGGCTACACATCTGACACGTAACCGATGTGCTCTCCAAACAAAAACACTTGCATTTCAGAACATGTCTTTCACACATGTCTACAAAATCACCTTCACCTTCAAATACAGTTTCCTTGCCACTGACAGAGACGTAGGCAAAGTTTAAAGTTGCTATTTCCATTATATCTCGTTAATCAGAAAAACGGTAATTTACACCTGCAGCGGAACAAAATACTGTTCCGCCCAGCGTCTGGATCGAACCCACGACCCAGGGATTAAGAGTCTGACGCTCTACCGACTGAGCTAGCCGGCTACCTCGGTGAATACCTGCCGGGTAGAACGTCACACAGTACTCGTTTGGGTTGGGTGGTCCCATACAGAATCTCTCCATGATGCCTAATGTTTTCCTAACGTCACACTCGTCACGTACTTCACTTTTATGTCATAATCATTTCTGAGAGGTAAAGAAATTGCATGACAACATGCAGAGCTAGTGGCGTCAAAATTAACACACATACTTTATGTGACTCAAAAGCCGAACGAGTTACTTTCCGACGTTGTTTTAGATGTGCAAGTGATAGTCAAAACTCGCTGTGTCGGCACTATGCCGACCATTTCGCTAGTTAACACCGGTCTTGTTGTGTGTGTTTCAAGCTCAAGAGCATCTCCAAGCAAAAAATGGTCAACAGCAACATTCAGACGGTTTCGTACTGCTCAATTGCTACATTAAAACGTTATGTTTCTTTTTCAGAACTGGAAAAACACAAGCGTGACAGCATTCGAACCTGTAATCTTCAGATCCGAAGTCCGACGCCTTATCCATTAGGCCACACGGTCACTGACGACCAACATTTACATGTATACGACTCATCTCGAAACGCTCACACCCCTGAGGATTTGTGTTTTCGTTCTACACAGCCGCTGCCCCTTGCTCTTTCCCACCCATTCGTTACATTCAACCTCTGACGTGACCGACCAAATATAGACTGAGAAACAAGACCACACACTTTGTGCATTCGGAATCGAAGGCAGGGCGTCCCTCGCCGCATTTGCTACGATTGCCATTTGCTACTTCTGCAGAAGCGGCGGCGGCGACGACGACGACGACGACGAATATCGCGAGAGGCTCTGAGATATGTGAGGAATACATCTATAAAATGTAATTCAGACTGCCTCGTCCCACCTTATGCTGTACCGCTTTGGCAAATGCTTTATCTGCGCCATTCGCCTTAATCGCATCTGAGAGTAATTCTTAAAAAAACGCCTGTCGCTAATTGTTCGTCATCACAGGTACTGTTTGCTATACGGCCACGACGCGCAACTGATTTCCAAAATTCATCTTTCTCCTGTGAGAATGGAACTTACGACCCCTCGTTTAATAGACCAGTGCTCTACCACTGAGCTAAAGAGGCGCGGCCTAGCGGTACTCTTGGGTACTTCGTCCTTAAGGTCGTCTACATCATCAGACTTTAGCTGACAACACTTCATATTACCGGCTAATATTTGCACCTATGGCGACAAATTACTGCTTGGCTACACATCTGACACGTAACCGATGTGCTCTCCAAACAAAAACACTTGCATTTCAGAACATGTCTTTCACACATGTCTACAAAATCACCTTCACCTTCAAATACAGTTTCCTTGCCACTGACAGAGACGTAGGCAAAGTTTAAAGTTGCTATTTCCATTATATCTCGTTAATCAGAAAAACGGTAATTTACACCTGCAGCGGAACAAAATACTGTTCCGCCCAGCGTCTGGATCGAACCCACCACCCAGGGATTAAGAGTCTGACGCTCTACCGACTTTTTTTTTTTTTTTTCTTTTTTTTGTAATAATTGTATTGAAGAAACTAAAAGTGCATATATATTCACTATGCAAGAGTTCTTCAAGGTACCATTCCATTTAAACATATACAAATAACTGTTAGTTAAGCAAAAAAATAAATAAATACATTAAAAAGAAAAAAACATTAAATACAACAAAGTATAACATATTCTGTCTTTTCGCCTTTTTTTAATTATTTTTTTTATTATTATTATTATTTTGTCGATGCATGGGAACGTGGATAAGGGTGTTGCATCATGTGACAGGTATGCATGGTACACCCCAGCTTTGAGGGGGGTCAAGGAAGACGCTGCGGAGATAACCGGCAAAAGTTTGTCGGTAAGATGGTTTGCGGGTGAGGGTGCTATGCGAGGTCACAACTTTGTACCAGAAGTCAAGGACTGTATGCGGAGCATTTTGAAAGAGGTATTCTAAAGCCAGTCCTCGAAACCAGATGAGAGTATGGTGCTTAGCAAGAGGGTAGTGAAATGTCTGGGGCAACAACAGGAAATCCGGGGTTACCGTCGGTGGCGGGGCACGGAGGTAAAAGCCCACGATTCGTTGGATGAGGAGCCATACGTTTTGTTTCAAGGGGCACGTAAGACGGTGCTCGTCGGTGTCTTCGAGCTGACAGTCAGGGCAGAGTGGGGAGGTGGCCAGTCCTATGCGATAAAGTCGACTGTTAGTCGGGAACTTTCCATAAACTAAAACATACCAGAGTGCAGACACAGACGACGGTAAAAAGGGTGCATGCACACACCCCCAAACTGTGCGCCAGTTAATGTCAGGATGCCGTAGCACCATGGGGTCGCAAGGGTTGGACAGCATAAACAAACGATAATAATCTTTTGTACGGGGAGGACGGGCGACTGGAAGATCGGCCCGAACGTAGCTGAGTTCTATGAAACAATTGGCGACGTGGTACAATAATGGAGAAATAGGTGCCACATTGATCGGTGGATCGAGAGAAGCTGGTCGGAGGATATCTAAGAGACTACGTGTTAAGGACGGAACCGTCCCCTGCCAGTGCCGCAACAGAGTGTGGACAAAGAGTGCAGAAGATCGTGCCCGCACGTTGACGAGTCCGAGGCCACCTTTTGCAGGAGGCAATGTTAAAGTGCTGTAGCGGACTTTGAAAAGTGCCCCTGCTGACACGAAATATCCAAAGGCTGATTGGATGCGGCGGCCAAGGAGTAACGGCATTGGGAGGATCTGGGCGACGTGTACCACTTTAGGGGCTACATACATGTTGACATAGGACACACGTTGGAGTAGGTTTAAGTTACGGTGCACTTGACCGCGGACATGGTGCCGAATCGACTGCAAAAGCCGCCGGTATGCCAGGGCCACTGTGCGGTGTGTGGAGCTCGTAAATTCGATACCCAAGTAACGAAGGGTGGTACTGACTGGGAGTGGGTTCGGCACCATAGCCGGGAGGCCGCGCCCAATGTGCATCATAGTCTATTTACGGACATTAAGAATGCTACCAGAAAGATGTCCATACTGGTGGATCCATTGGATGGCGTCATTGAGTTCCGTGGAGGAGCAGGTGAGAAAGAGAAGATCGTCCGCATAAGCCCTACAGTGAAAGGTGTAGTCACGCAAAGTGAGGCCCTGCAGTCTAGAGGTAAGTCCAGTGATGAGGGGCTCAAGTGCAATGGCATATAGTAAAGTAGACATAGGGCATCCTTGACGTACAGAGCGGCGTATAGGAATCGGTCCTACAAGCCTCCCATTGACTTGTACCATCGAGACGGCGGGAAGTAGTAACCGGCGAATGGCATCGACAAAAAGTAATGGGAACCCCATACGTGTCGCCACCGTGAGGAGGAATGGGTGTCGAACGCGATCAAAGGCACTCGTGAAATCGACTGATACCAGTGCTGCACGAAGGCGACAAACCGACGCCAGTGCAATGAGGTCACGGCATTCTCCTAGGGCTGTTTGTAAGGTGGCCCCACAACCACGTGCAGTCTGCTCAGGTGAAAGGACCGTAGGTAAGACGGTGCGCATGCGCGCTGCTAAGAGGCGTGCATAGATTTTATAGTCTGCATTCAGGAGTGTAAGGGGGCGATATGCAGAGACATGTGACCCTCCCTTCGGTTTAGGCACAGGTAGAAGAATGCCAGTGACGAATTCAGGTGGAATTGGGAAGGATGGAGTAAAGAGTTCCTGAATCATTTCCGTCCAGCGAGGAAGCATCAACGTGGTGAACGCCCGGTAAAACTCCACTGGGAGACCATCTGGTCCGGGTGATTTGTTCTTGGCCCCTCTGTTGATCGCATCTACTACCTCTTCTGCGGTGATTGCAGACATCATGGACGTTGACTCCGCTACGGTGAGTGTCCGGCCAGGAGAAGGACGGAGATCATCAGGAATGGGCGTCGCCATCTGTTCATCATCATAAAATTGGCGATAATGTTCAGCAAAGGCAGACACCACCGCCGCCTGTGTTGTGTGGTGAACACCATCGGAGGTCGTGATGTGGGAGACGAAGAGTCGACGTCGACGATTGTGGTCGGATGCGGCATGGATTGTGGATGGGGTTTCGTCGTGGAGGAGGTCTTGTCGTCGGGAACGCACCACGACACCATGCAGTCGTGCACGTTGAAGAGAGAGGAGACGAGCTTTGGTACGTTGTCGTTCCCTATGGGTGTCAGGTGATGGAGGGAGTGCATCGAGCTCACGGAGGACGGCGTAGTAAAAATTTGTGGTGTCTCGATGCCATGCTGCTGCTTCCTTGCCACATTGTATGAAGGCCTTTCTGATCGCAGGTTTGGCACATTTGAGCCACCAATGGAACGTGGATGTGTACTGCGGAAGGCGTCTTTCACAAGACGCCCACGTAGTGGCAATACATTGTCGGCAGTGTGGATCATTAAGGAGGGAGGTATTAAGCTTCCAGTAACCTCTGCTGCGCCACACTGACTGAGGTGGCAGAGCCAGGGAGCAAATGACGGCGCAGTGGTCCGAGAATGCAAGGGGCCACCGTTCAGCTTGGGCGACGTCGTTGCCAAGGTGGGCAGAGACATATAACCGGTCCAGTCTGCTCGCAGAATGTGCTGTATAATGGGTGAAACCGGGGGTATTGCCATGAATTTTCTCCCAAACGTCCACTAGGTGAAAATCTTCGATTAAGGTGAGAAGCGCCGGGCATGGCGAATAACTAGGCATTTGGTCCTGCGGATGGAGGACACAGTTGAAATCGCCTCCCATGATAAGGCGATCATAGCTTCCAGAAAACAGGGGCGCCACGTCATGTCCGAAGAAAGTGGACCGCTGCCGACGGTTCGTGGAGCCAGACGGAGCGTAGATATTGATGACGCGCGTGTCGAAGATGGTAACAGCCATGCCTCTTCCACAGGGAAGGATTGTCGTGTCCTTGAGTGGGATTCCTTCGCGTATGTAGAAAGCCACTCCACGCCCTGATTGATCACATGTGGACGTGTATGAGTCGTAGCCGTAGACTGGTGGTAGTGTGGCAACGCGTACTTCCTGGAGAAGGGCGACGTCGACGTCAGAGGCCCGAAGCATGTCACATAGGAGTTGCAGCTTGGGTACAGTGCCGATCATGTTGATGTTCAGCGTGGCAAACCGATACGTTTGTTTCAGTGGTGGTGGACGCGCATCTACCATCACCAAGGCAAGTAATAGGAGGGCACCGACAGGAAGTCCCGTCCCATCAGGTGCAGGGCCTCGCTTTTGATGTTAACAGGCAGCCTTGTCCGGCGGAGGCAACTCATCCGGAGGAGGGGGCGTATCTTCCTCAATCTCGTCGGCCCATGCTCCTATGCCATGGGTCCGTCCAATGTCCATGGGAATTGCGTCGTGGTGAGAGAGATCTGGAGTTGTCGGCGGGGAGACAGGCGTCTCAACCGGCGCACCGATCGTTACATTGTGCGTGGCGACCTCCATAGAGGTCCCGTCCTGCGAAATGTCTTGATCATCGTGAAAGTTGTCCGCCGACCTCTGCATGGAAATGTCGGTTGGTTGGGTGTCGTCTTCGTCGTCGCGGGTGGCGACGCTTTGAGAGCCAGTGGGTGAACGGCGACGGCGTTTGCGCCTACGTGGCGAGCGTTGTTTGCGCACGTGTTCCTCAGTGTCGGACGACGGCAAGGAAGAGCGTCGACCTGGTTCGAATGCGTCGGTGGGTACAATGAAATTGTCAAACAGGTGTTGTGAAGAAGTACTGTTCTCCTCAGCGTCAGGTGCGGGAGCCTGTTCGGCGGCAAGGTTGTCAGGTGGGACGTCCGCACCGTCCATAGGTGACTGGGACGGTGGGACGTGCCGATCGGAAGGAACGGGCGACGGACTGGACGAAACTGTAGACGTGGCAAGAGCCGCTGCGTAAGTGACCGGTAGGGCGGTCATAGTGGGTGTGACGGACGCTTCCGACAACGGGAGCTGCGCGACACGTCGTTGAATGCATTCAGACCGTAGGTGACCTTCTTTCCCGCAACCGGAACAGGTTCGAGGTTGGCCGTCGTACATTATAATGGCACGGCAGCCTCCGATACGTAGATAAGAAGGCACGTGTTTCTGCAACTCGATGCGGACCTGTCTAACACCGTTTAAAACGGGATAGGTCTGAAATTGTACCCATCGTTCGGCAACATGTTCCAGAACGTTGCCATAGGGACGGAGCGCCTCGATGACGACGTCTGCAGGTAGTTCGAACGGCAGTTCGAATATCCTTATCGTCCGTGTGCCGAGACCTGCGTGATCGACGGTAACGGGTCCGACGTTGCCGTCGGAATGGCAGAAGCGCAGTCCACGTTTTGCCTCTTGAAGCACCTTGTCGCACGCCGCATCGTTGATCATTTTGACGTAGACGGTACTGCTAACTATCGACAAGTGGATACCAATTAGATCCGTTGGTGGTATCTTAACTTCATCGCGAATAAATCGTTCTACCTCCAGGGCCTTGGGTCGGGCGAAGTCGGAACAAAAGTTGAAACGTAATGTCTTCTTCCGATAGTTGTGCGCCATGGTGGTCTAGAAGGGAAAACGGCACTTACAGCGGCCGAAGTAAACACAAACACACCGTGCGCGCCTCGCCCGCAGCGCTCTGGCGCGTGACCGCCTCGCAGCACTGCCGGCGGCAGACAGCCGCTGCCCCTTGCTCTTTCCCACCCATTCGTTACATTCAACCTCTGACGTGACCGACCAAATATAGACTGAGAAACAAGACCACACACTTTGTGCATTCGGAATCGAAGGCAGGGCGTCCCTCGCCGCATTTGCTACGATTGCCATTTGCTACTTCTGCAGAAGCGGCGGCGGCGACGACGACGACGACGACGACGACGACGACGACGACGACGACGACGAATATCGCGAGAGGCTCTGAGATATGTGAGGAATACATCTATAAATGTAATTCAGACTGCCTCGTCCCACCTTATGCTGTACCGCTTTGGCAAATGCTTTATCTGCGCCATTCGCCTTAATCGCATCTGAGAGTAATTCTTAAAAAAACGCCTGTCGCTAATTGTTCGTCATCACAGGTACTGTTTGCTATACGGCCACGACGCGCAACTGATTTCCAAAATTCATCTTTCTCCTGTGAGAATGGAACTTACGACCCCTGGCTTAATAGACCAGTGCTCTACCACTGAGCTAAAGAGGCGCGGCCTAGCGGTACTCTTGGGTACTTCGTCCTTACGGTCGTCTACATCATCAGACTTTAGCTGACAACACTTCATATTACCGGCTAATATTTGCACCTATGGCGACAAATTACTGCTTGGCTACACATCTGATACGTAACCGATGTGCTCTCCAAACAAAAACACTTGCATTTCAGAACATGTCTTTCACACATGTCTACAAAATCACCTTCACCTTCAAATACAGTTTCCTTGCCACTGACAGAGACGTAGGCAAAGTTTAAAGTTGCTATTTCCATTATATCTCGTTAATCAGAAAAACGGTAATTTACACCTGCAGCGGAACAAAATACTGTTCCGCCCAGCGTCTGGATCGAACCCACGACCCAGGGATTAAGAGTCTGACGCTCTACCGACTGAGCTAGCCGGCTACCTCGGTAAATACCTGCCGGGTAGAACGTCACACAGTACTCGTTTGGGTTGGGTGGTCCCATACAGAATCTCTCCATGATGCCTAATGTTTTCCTAACGTCACACTCGTCACGTACTTCACTTTTATGTCATAATCATTTCTGAGAGGTAAAGAAATTGCATGACAACATGCAGAGCTAGTGGCGTCAAAATTAACACACATACTTTATGTGACTCAAAAGCCGAACGAGTTACTTTCCGACGTTGTTTTAGATGTGCAAGTGATAGTCAAAACTCGCTGTGTCGGCACTATGCCGACCATTTCGCTAGTTAACACCGGTCTTGTTGTGTGTGTTTCAAGCTCAAGAGCATCTCCAAGCAAAAAATGGTCAACAGCAACATTCAGACGGTTTCGTACTGCTCAATTGCTACATTAAAACGTTATGTTTCTTTTTCAGAACTGGAAAAACACAAGCGTGACAGCATTCGAACCTGTAATCTTCAGATCCGAAGTCCGACGCCTTATCCATTAGGCCACACGGTCACTGACGACCAACATTTACATGTATACGACTCATCTCGAAACGCTCACACCCCTGAGGATTTGTGTTTTCGTTCTACACAGCCGCTGCCCCTTGCTCTTTCCCACCCATTCGTTACATTCAACCTCTGACGTGACCGACCAAATATAGACTGAGAAACAAGACCACACACTTTGTGCATTCGGAATCGAAGGCAGGGCGTCCCTCGCCGCATTTGCTACGATTGCCATTTGCTACTTCTGCAGAAGCGGCGGCGGCGACGACGACGACGACGACGACGACGACGACGACGACGAATATCGCGAGAGGCTCTGAGATATGTGAGGAATACATCTATAAAATGTAATTCAGACTGCCTCGTCCCACCTTATGCTGTACCGCTTTGGCAAATGCTTTGTCTGCGCCATTCGCCTTAATCGCATCTGAGAGTAATTCTTAAAAAAACGCCTGTCGCTAATTGTTCGTCATCACAGGTACTGTTTGCTATACGGCCACGACGCGCAACTGATTTCCAAAATTCATCTTTCTCCTGTGAGAATGGAACTTACGACCCCTGGTTTAATAGACCAGTGCTCTACCACTGAGCTAAAGAGGCGCGGCCTAGCGGTACTCTTGGGTACTTCGTCCTTACGGTCGTCTACATCATCAGACTTTAGCTGACAACACTTCATATTACCGGCTAATATTTGCACCTATGGCGACAAATTACTGCTTGGCTACACATCTGACACGTAACCGATGTGCTCTCCAAACAAAAACACTTGCATTTCAGAACATGTCTTTCACACATGTCTACAAAATCACCTTCACCTTCAAATACAGTTTCCTTGCCACTGACAGAGACGTAGGCAAAGTTTAAAGTTGCTATTTCCATTAAATCTCGTTAATCAGAAAAACGGTAATTTACACCAGCAGCGGAACAAAATACTGTTCCGCCCAGCGTCTGGATCGAACCCACGACCCAGGCATTAAGAGTCTGACGCTCTACCGACTGAGCTAGCCGGCTACCTCGGTGAATACCTGCCGGGTAGAACGTCACACAGTACTCGTTTGGGTTGTGTGGTCCCATACAGAATCTCTCCATGATGCCTAATGTTTTCCTAACGTCACACTCGTCACGTACTTCACTTTTATGTCATAATCATTTCTGAGAGGTAAAGAAATTGCATGACAACATGCAGAGCTAGTGGCGTCAAAATTAACACACATACTTTATGTGACTCAAAAGCCGAACGAGTTACTTTCCGACGTTGTTTTAGATGTGCAAGTGATAGTCAAAACTCGCTGTGTCGGCACTCTACCGACCATTTCGCTAGTTAACACCGGTCTTGTTGTGTGTGTTTCAAGCTCAAGAGCATCTCCAAGCAAAAAATGGTCAACAGCAACATTCAGACGGTTTCGTACTGCTCAATTGCTACATTAAAACGTTATGTTTCTTTTTCAGAACTGGAAAACACAAGCGTGACAGCATTCGAACCTGTAATCTTCAGATCCGAAGTCCGACGCCTTATCCATTAGGCCACACGGTCACTGACGACCAACATTTACATGTATACGACTCATCTCGAAACGCTCACACCCCCTGAGGATTTGTGTTTTCGTTCTACACAGCCGCTGCCCCTTGCTCTTTCCCACCCATTCGTTACATTCAACCTCTGACGTGACCGACCAAATATAGACTGAGAAACAAGACCACACACTTTGTGCATTCGGAATCGAAGGCAGGGCGTCCCTCGCCGCATTTGCTACGATTGCCATTTGCTACTTCTGCAGAAGCGGCGGCGGCGACGACGACGACGACGACGACGACGACGACGACGACGACGAATATCGCGAGAGGCTCTGAGATATGTGAGGAATACATCTATAAAATGTAATTCAGACTGCCTCGTCCCACCTTATGCTGTACCGCTTTGGCAAATGCTTTATCTGCGCCATTCGCCTTAATCGCATCTGAGAGTAATTCTTAAAAAAACGCCTGTCGCTAATTGTTCGTCATCGCAGGTACTGTTTGCTATACGGCCACGACGCGCAACTGATTTCCAAAATTCATCTTTCTCCTGTGGGAATGGAACTTACGACCCCTGGTTTAATAGACCAGTGCTCTACCACTGAGCTAAAGAGGCGCGTCCTAGCAGTACTCTTGGGTACTTCGTCCTTACGGTCGTCTACATCATCAGACTTTAGCTGACAACACTTCATATTACCGGCTAATATTTGCACCTATGGCGACAAATTACTGCTTGGCTACACATCTGACACGTAACCGATGTGCTCTCCAAACAAAAACACTTGCATTTCAGAACATTTCTTTCACACATGTCTACAAAATCACCTTCACCTTCAAATACAGTTTCCTTGCCACTGACAGAGACGTAGGCAAAGTTTAAAGTTGCTATTTCCATTATATCTCGTTAATCAGAAAAACGGTAATTTACACCTGCAGCGGAACAAAATACTGTTCCGCCCAGCGTCTGGATCGAACCCACGACCCAGGGATTAAGAGTCTGACGCTCTACCGACTGAGCTAGCCGGCTACCTCGGTGAATACCTGCCGGGTAGAACGTCACACAGTACTCGTTTGGGTTGGGTGGTCCCATACAGAATCTCTCCATGATGCCTAATGTTTTCCTAACGTCACACTCGTCACGTACTTCACTTTTATGTCATAATCATTTCTGAGAGGTAAAGAAATTGCATGACAACATGCAGAGCTAGTGGCGTCAAAATTAACACACATACTTTATGTGACTCAAAAGCCGAACGAGTTACTTTCCGACGTTGTTTTAGATGTGCAAGTGATAGTCAAAACTCGCTGTGTCGGCACTATGCCGACCATTTCGCTAGTTAACACCGGTCTTGTTGTGTGTGTTTCAAGCTAAAGAGCATCTCCAAGCAAAAAATGGTCAACAGCAACATTCAGACGGTTTCGTACTGCTCAATTGCTACATTAAAACGTTATGTTTCTTTTTCAGAACTGGAAAAACACAAGTGTGACAGCATTCGAAACTGTAATCTTCAGATCCGAAGTCCGACGCCTTATCCATTAGGCCACACGGTCACTGACGACCAACATTTACATGTATACGACTCATCTCGAAACGCTCACACCCCTGAGGATTTGTGTTTTCGTTCTACACAGCCGCTGCCCCTTGCTCTTTCCCACCCATTCGTTACATTCAACCTCTGACGTGACCGACCAAATATAGACTGAGAAACAAGACCACACACTTTGTGCATTCGGAATCGAAGGCAGGGCGTCCCTCGCCGCATTTGCTACGATTGCCATTTGCTACTTCTGCAGAAGCGGCGGCGGCGACGACGACGACGACGACGACGAATATCGCGAGAGGCTCTGAGATATGTGAGGAATACATCTATAAAATGTAATTCAGACTGCCTCGTCCCACCTTATGCTGTACCGCTTTGGCAAATGCTTTATCTGCGCCATTCGCCTTAATCGCATCTGAGAGTAATTCTTAAAAAAACGCCTGTCGCTAATTGTTCGTCATCACAGGTACTGTTTGCCATACGGCCACGACGCGCAACTGATTTCCAAAATTCATCTTTCTCCTGTGGGAATGGAACTTACGACCCCTGGTTCAATAGACCAGTGCTCTACCACTGAGCTAAAGAGGCGCGGCCTAGCGGTACTCTTGGGTACTTCGTCCTTACGGTCGTCTACATCATCAGACTTTAGCTGACAACACTTCATATTACCGGCTAATATTTGCACCTATGGCGACAAATTACTGCTTGGCTACACATCTGACACGTAACCGATGTGCTCTCCAAACAAAAACACTTGCATTTCAGAACATGTCTTTCACACATGTCTACAAAATCACCTTCACCTTCAAATACAGTTTCCTTGCCACTGACAGAGACGTAGGCAAAGTTTAAAGTTGCTATTTCCATTATATCTCGTTAATCAGAAAAACGGTAATTTACACCTGCAGCGGAACAAAATACTGTTCCGCCCAGCGTCTGGATCGAACCCACGACCCAGGGATTAAGAGTCTGACGCTCTACCGACTGAGCTAGCCGGCTACCTCGGTAAATACCTGCCGGGTAGAACGTCACACAGTACTCGTTTGGGTTGGGTGGTCCCATACAGAATCTCTCCATGATGCCTAATGTTTTCCTAACGTCACACTCGTCACGTACTTCACTTTTATGTCATAATCATTTCTGAGAGGTAAAGAAATTGCATGACAACATGCAGAGCTAGTGGCGTCAAAATTAACACACATACTTTATGTGACTCAAAAGCCGAACGAGTTACTTTCCGACGTTGTTTTAGATGTGCAAGTGATAGTCAAAACTCGCTGTGTCGGCACTATGCCGACCATTTCGCTAGTTAACACCGGTCTTGTTGTGTGTGTTTCAAGCTCAAGAGCATCTCCAAGCAAAAAATGGTCAACAGCAACATTCAGACGGTTTCGTACTGCTCAATTGCTACATTAAAACGTTATGTTTCTTTTTCAGAACTGGAAAAACACAAGCGTGACAGCATTCGAACCTGTAATCTTCAGATCCGAAGTCCGACGCCTTATCCATTAGGCCACACGGTCACTGACGACCAACATTTACATGTATACGACTCATCTCGAAACGCTCACACCCCTGAGGATTTGTGTTTTCGTTCTACACAGCCGCTGCCCCTTGCTCTTTCCCACCCATTCGTTACATTCAACCTCTGACGTGACCGACCAAATATAGACTGAGAAACAAGACCACACACTTTGTGCATTCGGAATCGAAGGCAGGGCGTCCCTCGCCGCATTTGCTACGATTGCCATTTGCTACTTCTGCAGAAGCGGCGGCGGCGACGACGACGACGACGACGACGACGACGACGACGACGACGAATATCGCGAGAGGCTCTGAGATATGTGAGGAATACATCTATAAAATGTAATTCAGACTGCCTCGTCCCACCTTATGCTGTACCGCTTTGGCAAATGCTTTGTCTGCGCCATTCGCCTTAATCGCATCTGAGAGTAATTCTTAAAAAAACGCCTGTCGCTAATTGTTCGTCATCACAGGTACTGTTTGCTATACGGCCACGACGCGCAACTGATTTCCAAAATTCATCTTTCTCCTGTGAGAATGGAACTTACGACCCCTGGTTTAATAGACCAGTGCTCTACCACTGAGCTAAAGAGGCGCGGCCTAGCGGTACTCTTGGGTACTTCGTCCTTACGGTCGTCTACATCATCAGACTTTAGCTGACAACACTTCATATTACCGGCTAATATTTGCACCTATGGCGACAAATTACTGCTTGGCTACACATCTGACACGTAACCGATGTGCTCTCCAAACAAAAACACTTGCATTTCAGAACATGTCTTTCACACATGTCTACAAAATCACCTTCACCTTCAAATACAGTTTCCTTGCCACTGACAGAGACGTAGGCAAAGTTTAAAGTTGCTATTTCCATTAAATCTCGTTAATCAGAAAAACGGTAATTTACACCAGCAGCGGAACAAAATACTGTTCCGCCCAGCGTCTGGATCGAACCCACGACCCAGGCATTAAGAGTCTGACGCTCTACCGTCTGAGCTAGCCGGCTACCTCGGTGAATACCTGCCGGGTAGAACGTCACACAGTACTCGTTTGGGTTGGGTGGTCCCATACAGAATCTCTCCATGATGCCTAATGTTTTCCTAACGTCACACTCGTCACGTACTTCACTTTTATGTCATAATCATTTCTGAGAGGTAAAGAAATTGCATGACAACATGCAGAGCTAGTGGCGTCAAAATTAACACACATACTTTATGTGACTCAAAAGCCGAACGAGTTACTTTCCGACGTTGTTTTAGATGTGCAAGTGATAGTCAAAACTCGCTGTGTCGGCACTCTACCGACCATTTCGCTAGTTAACACCGGTCTTGTTGTGTGTGTTTCAAGCTCAAGAGCATCTCCAAGCAAAAAATGGTCAACAGCAACATTCAGACGGTTTCGTACTGCTCAATTGCTACATTAAATGTTATGTTTCTTTTTCAGAACTGGAAAACACAAGCGTGACAGCATTCGAACCTGTAATCTTCAGATCCGAAGTCCGACGCCTTATCCATTAGGCCACACGGTCACTGACGACCAACATTTACATGTATACGACTCATCTCGAAACGCTCACACCCCTGAGGATTTGTGTTTTCGTTCTACACAGCCGCTGCCCCTTGCTCTTTCCCACCCATTCGTTACATTCAACCTCTGACGTGACCGACCAAATATAGACTGAGAAACAAGACCACACACTTTGTGCATTCGGAATCGAAGGCAGGGCGTCCCTCGCCGCATTTGCTACGATTGCCATTTGCTACTTCTGCAGAAGCGGCGGCGGCGACGACGACGACGACGACGACGACGAATATCGCGAGAGGCTCTGAGATATGTGAGGAATACATCTATAAAATGTAATTCAGACTGCCTCGTCCCACCTTATGCTGTACCGCTTTGGCAAATGCTTTATCTGCGCCATTCGCCTTAATCGCATCTGAGAGTAATTCTTAAAAAAACGCCTGTCGCTAATTGTTCGTCGTCACAGGTACTGTTTGCTATACGGCCACGACGCGCAACTGATTTCCAAAATTCATCTTTCTCCTGTGGGAATGGAACTTACGACCCCTGGTTTAATAGACCAGTGCTCTACCACTGAGCTAAAGAGGCGCGGCCTAGCAGTACTTTTGGGTACTTCGTCCTTACGGTCGTCTACATCATCAGACTTTAGCTGACAACACTTCATATTACCGGCTAATATTTGCACCTATGGCGACAAATTACTGCTTGGCTACACATCTGACACGTAACCGATGTGCTCTCCAAACAAAAACACTTGCATTTCAGAACATGTCTTTCACACATGTCTACAAAATCACCTTCACCTTCAAATACAGTTTCCTTGCCACTGACAGAGACGTAGGCAAAGTTTAAAGTTGCTATTTCCATTATATCTCGTTAATCAGAAAAACGGTAATTTACACCTGCAGCGGAACAAAATACTGTTCCGCCCAGCGTCTGGATCGAACCCACGACCCAGGCATTAAGAGTCTGACGCTCTACCGACTGAGCTAGCCGGCTACCTCGGTGAATACCTGCCGGGTAGAACGTCACACAGTACTCGTTTGGGTTGGGTGGTCCCATACAGAATCTCTCCATGATGCCTAATGTTTTCCTAACGTCACACTCGTCACGTACTTCACTTTTATGTCATAATCATTTCTGAGAGGTAAAGAAATTGCATGACAACATGCAGAGCTAGTGGCGTCAAAATTAACACACATACTTTATGTGACTCAAAAGCCGAACGAGTTACTTTCCGACGTTGTTTTAGATGTGCAAGTGATAGTCAAAACTCGCCTTGTCGGCACTATGCCGACCATTTCGCTAGTTAACACCGGTCTTGTTGTGTGTGTTTCAAGCTCAAGAGCATCTCCAAGCAAAAAATGGTCAACAGCAACATTCAGACGGTTTCGTACTGCTCAATTGCTACATTAAAACGTTATGTTTCTTTTTCAGAACTGGAAAAACACAAGCGTGACAGCATTCGAACCTGTAATCTTCAGATCCGAAGTCCGACGCCTTATCCATTAGGCCACACGGTCACTGACGACCAACATTTACATGTATACGACTCATCTCGAAACGCTCACACCCCTGAGGATTTGTGTTTTCGTTCTACACAGCCGCTGCCCCTTGCTCTTTCCCACCCATTCGTTACATTCAACCTCTGACGTGACCGACCAAATATAGACTGAGAAACAAGACCACACACTTTGTGCATTCGGAATCGAAGGCAGGGCGTCCCTCGCCGCATTTGCTACGATTGCCATTTGCTACTTCTGCAGAAGCGGCGGCGGCGACGACGACGACGACGACGACGACGACGACGAATATCGCGAGAGGCTCTGAGATATGTGAGGAATACATCTATAAAATGTAATTCAGACTGCCTCGTCCCACCTTATGCTGTACCGCTTTGGCAAATGCTTTGTCTGCGCCATTCGCCTTAATCGCATCTGAGAGTAATTCTTAAAAAAACGCCTGTCGCTAATTGTTCGTCATCACAGGTACTGTTTGCTATACGGCCACGACGCGCAACTGATTTCCAAAATTCATCTTTCTCCTGTGAGAATGGAACTTACGACCCCTGGTTTAATAGACCAGTGCTCTACCACTGAGCTAAAGAGGCGCGGCCTAGCGGTACTCTTGGGTACTTCGTCCTTACGGTCGTCTACATCATCAGACTTTAGCTGACAACACTTCATATTACCGGCTAATATTTGCACCTATGGCGACAAATTACTGCTTGGCTACACATCTGACACGTAACCGATGTGCTCTCCAAACAAAAACACTTGCATTTCAGAACATGTCTTTCACACATGTCTACAAAATCACCTTCACCTTCAAATACAGTTTCCTTGCCACTGACAGAGACGTAGGCAAAGTTTAAAGTTGCTATTTCCATTAAATCTCGTTAATCAGAAAAACGGTAATTTACACCAGCAGCGGAACAAAATACTGTTCCGCCCAGCGTCTGGATCGAACCCACGACCCAGGCATTAAGAGTCAGACGCTCTACCGACTGAGCTAGCCGGCTACCTCGGTGAATACCTGCCAGGTAGAACGTCACACAGTACTCGTTTGGGTTGGGTGGTCCCATACAGAATCTCTCCATGATGCCTAATGTTTTCCTAACGTCACACTCGTCACGTACTTCACTTTTATGTCATAATCATTTCTGAGAGGTAAAGAAATTGCATGACAACATGCAGAGCTAGTGGCGTCAAAATTAACACACATACTTTATGTGACTCAAAAGCCGAACGAGTTACTTTCCGACGTTGTTTTAGATGTGCAAGTGATAGTCAAAACTCGCTGTGTCGGCACTCTGCCGACCATTTCGCTAGTTAACACCGGTCTTGTTGTGTGTGTTTCAAGCTCAAGAGCATCTCCAAGCAAAAAATGGTCAACAGCAACATTCAGACGGTTTCGTACTGCTCAATTGCTACATTAAAACGTTATGTTTCTTTTTCAGAACTGGAAAAACACAAGCGTGACAGCATTCGAACCTGTAATCTTCAGATCCGAAGTCCGACGCCTTATCCATTAGGCCACACGGTCACTGACGACCAACATTTACATGTATACGACTCATCTCGAAACGCTCACACCCCTGAGGATTTGTGTTTTCGTTCTACACAGCCGCTGCCCCTTGCTCTTTCCCACCCATTCGTTACATTCAACCTCTGACGTGACCGACCAAATATAGACTGAGAAACAAGACCACACACTTTGTGCATTCGGAATCGAAGGCAGGGCGTCCCTCGCCGCATTTGCTACGATTGCCATTTGCTACTTCTGCAGAAGCGGCGGCGGCGGCGACGACGACGACGACGACGACGAATATCGCGAGAGGCTCTGAGATATGTGAGGAATACATCTATAAAATGTAATTCAGACTGCCTCGTCCCACCTTATGCTGTACCGCTTTGGCAAATGCTTTATCTGCGCCATTCGCCTTAATCGCATCTGAGAGTAATTCTTAAAAAAACGCTTGTCGCTAATTGTTCGTCATCACAGGTACTGTTTGCTATACGGCCACGACGCGCAACTGATTTCCAAAATTCATCTTTCTCCTGTGAGAATGGAACTTACGACCCCTGGTTTAATAGACCAGTGCTCTACCACTGAGCTAAAGAGGCGCGGCCTAGCGGTACTCTTGGGTACTTCGTCCTTACGGTCGTCTACATCATCAGACTTTAGCTGACAACACTTCATATTACCGGCTAATATTTGCACCTATGGCGACAAATTACTGCTTGGCTACACATCTGACACGTAACCGATGTGCTCTCCAAACAAAAACACTTGCATTTCAGAACATGTCTTTCACACATGTCTACAAAATCACCTTCACCTTCAAATACAGTTTCCTTGCCACTGACAGAGACGTAGGCAAAGTTTAAAGTTGCTATTTCCATTATATCTCGTTAATCAGAAAAACGGTAATTTACACCTGCAGCGGAACAAAATACTGTTCCGCCCAGCGTCTGGATCGAACCCACGACCCTGGGATTAAGAGTCTGACGCTCTACCGACTGAGCTAGCCGGCTACCTCGGTGAATACCTGCCGGGTAGAATGTCACGCAGTACTCGTTTGGGTTGGGTGGTCCCATACAGAATCTCTCCATGATGCCTAATGTTTTCCTAACGTCACACTCGTCACGTACTTCACTTTTATGTCATAATCATTTCTGAGAGGTAAAGAAATTGCATGACAACATGCGGAGCTGGTGGCGTCAAAATTAACACACATACTTTATGTGACTCAAAAGCCGAACGAGTTACTTTCCGACGTTGTTTTAGATGTGCAAGTGATAGTCAAAACTCGCTGTGTCGGCACTCTGCCGACCATTTCGCTAGTTAACACCGGTCTTGTTGTGTGTGTTTCAAGCTCAAGAGCATCTCCAAGCAAAAAATGGTCAACAGCAACATTCAGACGGTTTCGTACTGCTCAATTGCTACATTAAAACGTTATGTTTCTTTTTCAGAACTGGAAAAACACAAGCGTGACAGCATTCGAACCTGTAATCTTCAGATCCGAAGTCCGACGCCTTATCCACTAGGCCACACGGTCACTGACGACCAACATTTACATGTATACTACTCATCTCGGAACGCTCACACCCCTGAGGATTTGTGTTTTCGTTCTACACAGCCGCTGCCCCTTGCTCTTTCCCACCCATTCGTTACATTCAACCTCTGACGTGACCGACCAAATATAGACTGAGAAACAAGACCACACACTTTGTGCATTCGGAATCGAAGGCAGGGCGTCCCTCGCCGCATTTGCTACGATTGCCATTTGCTACTTCTGCAGAAGCGGCGGCGGCGACGACGACGACGACGACGACGACGACGACGACGAATATCGCGAGAGGCTCTGAGATATGTGAGGAATACATCTATAAAATGTAATTCAGACTGCCTCGTCCCACCTTATGCTGTACCGCTTTGGCAAATGCTTTATCTGCGCCATTCGCCTTAATCGCATCTGAGAGTAATTCTTAAAAAAACGCCTGTCGCTAATTGTTCGTCATCGCAGGTACTGTTTGCTATACGGCCACGACGCGCAACTGATTTCCAAAATTCATCTTTCTCCTGTGGGAATGGAACTTACGACCCCTGGTTTAATAGACCAGTGCTCTACCACTGAGCTAAAGAGGCGCGGCCTAGCAGTACTCTTGGGTACTTCGTCCTTACGGTCGTCTACATCATCAGACTTTAGCTGACAACACTTCATATTACCGGCTAATATTTGCACCTATGGCGACAAATTACTGCTTGGCTACACATCTGACACGTAACCGATGTGCTCTCCAAACAAAAACACTTGCATTTCAGAACATGTCTTTCACACATGTCTACAAAATCACCTTCACCTTCAAATACAGTTTCCTTGCCACTGACAGAGACGTAGGCAAAGTTTAAAGTTGCTATTTCCATTATATCTCGTTAATCAGAAAAACGGTAATTTACACCTGCAGCGGAACAAAATACTGTTCCGCCCAGCGTCTGGATCGAACCAACGACCCAGGGATTAAGAGTCTGACGCTCTACCGACTGAGCTAGCCGGCTACCTCGGTGAATACCTGCCGGGTAGAACGTCACACAGTACTCGTTTGGGTTGGGTGGTCCCATACAGAATCTCTCCATGATGCCTAATGTTTTCCTAACGTCACACTCGTCACGTACTTCACTTTTATGTCATAATCATTTCTGAGAGGTAAAGAAATTGCATGACAACATGCAGAGCTAGTGGCGTCAAAATTAACACACATACTTTATGTGACTCAAAAGCCGAACGAGTTACTTTCCGACGTTGTTTTAGATGTGCAAGTGATAGTCAAAACTCGCTGTGTCGGCACTCTGCCGACCATTTCGCTAGTTAACACCGGTCTTGTTGCGTGTGTTTCAAGCTCAAGAGCATCTCCAAGCAAAAAATGGTCAACAGCAACATTCAGACGGTTTCGTACTGCTCAATTGCTACATTAAAACGTTATGTTTCTTTTTCAGAACTGGAAAAACACAAGCGTGACAGCATTCGAACCTGTAATCTTCAGATCCGAAGTCCGACGCCTTATCCACTAGGCCACACGGTCACTGACGACCAACATTTACATGTATACTACTCATCTCGGAACGCTCACACCCCTGAGGATTTGTGTTTTCGTTCTACACAGCCGCTGCCCCTTGCTCTTTCCCACCCATTCGTTACATTCAACCTCTGACGTGACCGACCAAATATAGACTGAGAAACAAGACCACACACTTTGTGCATTCGGAATCGAAGGCAGGGCGTCCCTCGCCGCATTTGCTACGATTGCCATTTGCTACTTCTGCAGAAGCGGCGGCGGCGACGACGACGACGACGACGACGACGACGACGACGAATATCGCGAGAGGCTCTGAGATATGTGAGGAATACATCTATAAAATGTAATTCAGACTGCCTCGTCCCACCTTATGCTGTACCGCTTTGGCAAATGCTTTATCTGCGCCATTCGCCTTAATCGCATCTGAGAGTAATTCTTAAAAAAACGCCTGTCGCTAATTGTTCGTCATCGCAGGTACTGTTTGCTATACGGCCACGACGCGCAACTGATTTCCAAAATTCATCTTTCTCCTGTGGGAATGGAACTTACGACCCCTGGTTTAATAGACCAGTGCTCTACCACTGAGCTAAAGAGGCGCGGCCTAGCAGTACTCTTGGGTACTTCGTCCTTACGGTCGTCTACATCATCAGACTTTAGCTGACAACACTTCATATTACCGGCTAATATTTGCACCTATGGCGACAAATTACTGCTTGGCTACACATCTGACACGTAACCGATGTGCTCTCCAAACAAAAACACTTGCATTTCAGAACATGTCTTTCACACATGTCTACAAAATCACC